>NC_050175.1:43070173-43200173 GCF_008315115.2 Sander lucioperca | reverse complement strand
AAATGTTTAAATTATAAAATCATGTGAACAATTATTTTTATAGCTTAGTATTCTATGCAAAAAAGGGGTGTGTAGGGCTGTATAAAGGCTTTAGGCTGCCCTACACGTTATTGTAGGCCCAGTTTAATATGCAAGTTAGTTTTATACAATATAAGTAGTAGGGGGTCCCTGCTCCGTCTCTCTTTCAGTTAAAGGGTCCTTGGCTTAACATTTTTTAAAGACCCCTGATCAAAACTATATGCTTCTGCAAATGACATATTTTGTGGTACTTTGTGGCTTCTAATAGGTAGGTGTAGGTGTGTGTGTTTGAGTATGTATGCGTGCATGTGTTTGTGTGCGTGTGTATCCGTGATGCTCCTGTCACCAGTGGATGCTATATGTCGGCCTTGACGACACGCTGGCCACTACATCACCAGCTGCAGCCCAGCTCAGCTCCAGAAAAACTGGCAAACTGTTTTTTCTGCCTGCCTGCTTGACGCACAATAAAACTGTGTCTCCATTAGACAGGCCTCTGCAGGCCCTGCAGACACAAACACACACTTATACACACACGTATAAAATTTGAACACAAACATGTGCACACACAAGAGTAATCAGGCACAGGCTCAGATAAATGTGCAAATGAACACATACACACAATGTCCTTGCGGAGTGTGTCCGTAGTGTGTGTGTGTGTGTGTGTGTGTGTGTGTGTGTGTGTGTGTGTATGTGTGTGTGAGTGTGTGTGTACACGTGGCTGTGTGTGTGTGTGTCCTTTGTACCTTTTCTAGAGACAACTGCAGTCTGTGCCAGATACCCTCATAATGTTGGACAGGTGTACAACATGGTAATCAGGGATTTACGAGTGTGAGTGTGTGTGTGTGTGTGTGTGTGTGTGTGTGTGTGAGAAAAAGAGCGAGGCGAGACAAAGAGAGAAGAAAAAAACAGATAAAAGCAAAGAGAGAAAGATGGCCAAGTATTTAATATCGTTTCCCTTTGTCTTTTGCCCAGAAACCTGTATCTGCCCCAACCTACCTGATCCCCGCAGCTGTGTGTGTGTGTGTGTGTGTGTGTGTGTGTGTGTGTGTGTGGACAAGGTCAGCCTCCCCTTTTCCTCACTGCCCCCTCAACGCCTCCCTCGTTACTCCCCATCACACTCTTCCTCTTCACCCCCCTCTTTCTTTCTCTTGCCGGCTTTATCTTTTACATGTTCATCCCCTACCCTTCTCCCTCGGTTTCCCTCCCTCCCTACTATTTGCTACCTTTCTCTGGCTGCGGAGCTTAAATGACAGGCTGTCAGAGGACACTGAGTGCTCTGGCCTGGTTAGTTAATGTGTTAGTTACAGACACACCTGCCAGTGAAAGAAAGCGCCATCAGGGATACAGACTGGAGATAACAGAAGGCAGATGAGCGAACGGATCGATTGATCAATCAATCAGTGAACATCATCATCAAATATGTACTTGCTTAACAGCCAGCGGTGATCACTCTACACAGATTCTCCCCCCCCCCCCTTATATTTTCATATTTATATCTCTATTCACCATTACCCTGGATATTGCGCTGCCCTCATAGATGCACACACATTAGCACGTAGCGCTGTCAACCTAAATGATACTTTTCACCATCTTTCCATTTGCACCTCCTCCTCCTCTTCTCGCCTTCCTGTGCCTTAAATTATTCAGATCTCTCTACATTTGATTTAGCATGCCTCCTGTCTGCCATTTCCCCCTCTTTTTTATACATTTCATTATGTTGTATGACTTTAGACCCACTGGCTGGAAAATGACAATTATTTTGCTCCAGCAGCCAGCTATTAACAGAGCTGAAGAATACATGGAGTGGCGTGCAGAGTGGAAACTGCAGAGTGGAAACTGCCGTTTAAAAAGAAGACACATGCATGCATATATACACACAAACACACACACACACACACACACACACACACACACATGCATACAAGTAAATACTGCATACAAATATAGTATAAAGCAAAAATCCATGAAAACGCATGCATATATAGATGCTTGTACAGTTTGTTTTCTCTTTTTCTCTCTTGCCTTTTCACATACACACACACACACACACACACACACATACACTTCTATGCATACACTTACTGTACTACAAAGCAACAAAAAGCTGGCTTGTGGTCGGTACCGCATGAGGAATGATCCCAGGGAAAGAGCAGAACAAAGAGAGAGATCCGTCACTGCAAAGTAATGCCTTTTAAATGTACCTTTAGCGTGGCCAGGCTAGTGAATTCAACCCATATCTAATGGTAGCTTGTTTGGCCTTTTCATCAATTCTGCATAAATATATATGAGCCACAGGGAAACATACAAGGGGCCTAATAGAAATGAATGAACTACTCAACCATATATTTGCCGTGAGAGATATGCAGCTTGTGATTGGAAAGGGCATCCACTATCTGCAATATTGATAATACTTTTCAAATTTCATCTGCTTTTGTTTGCGTTCTGCGGCCGCCTGTTTAAACATGGTGGGAATTATAATGAGGCCAAACATTATCTCCAGTGGTTGTTCTAGGCTGAACATATAACTTTATCACTGAAATGATTCCCGCACTTTGGCTGCATTGTAGCGTTTCCATTAGAGCTTGGCTATCTGACAGAACTCCAACCAATCGGCAGCAACAGTGGCCCACGTCTGGTGGCCAAGCAGTGCCGGAGTCTGTGTGTGCGTGTGCGCGCATGTGTGTGTGTGTGTGTGTCAGATGTTTAATTGTAACCATCTCTGATCAAATGTGCTGGAGGACAATGTGAACTCACTCTATTTTACCTTGGATGGTATTTATCAAACATGACACATTTGTGTGTACTGTAACATCACTTGGCATTTCAGGGTTATAGCTTTGACATCCTGATCTAGAAGATTTTAGGTTATAGGGTCCAGATCAGACTTGAAAATGTCAATAGCCTGTCTGTATTTATCATTTCTTTCACTTTTAGCATAACTTTTGCCTGACAACATATAGAGATCTGATCACAATGTAGGGTTGACCTTAAAAAGCTAACCATGAGGCTGAAAATGTAGTTCTGCGACGATACAAATAAACTGCAGATCTGCGTAGAGACCGGTATTATGGATACCATTCAGTAAGAGGCTTGCAGAGGGACTGACACATGCACCTCCCAAATAATTTATAAAATATGGTCGGGCAGCGAACAAACAAGCTGGTTGATTGTTCCAACATCTTGTTGAAGGGTGAGTTCGAAACAAAAAGAAACAATCCGGCTGCCATGCCCGCTTCACAAAGTGATTGGCCAGCTGAATAGAGGTGAGAAAGTAAGCACAATTTAAAAGATGTTCTCTTAAGCTCTTTTTCCTTTCCTTCCTTTCTATCTCTGTCACTTTTTGTGTGTACAGCGGATTGTAACTCTATGAATCCCTTCCAGGAGTGTCTGTCTGAGCATGTACATGGTTATCCCTGTATTTATACAATTATTGCATCTTGTCTCTCTCTTAAAGGGTAAAGGGTAACAGTACTTTATTGTCACATACACATACTTTCGAAATTCGAAATTTCCCATCCCTCAAGGGAGCAGTGGGCAGCCATTTACAGTGCCCAGGGACCAACTCCAGATCTGGTTCCAGCCTTGATCAAGACTGGAAGAACCTAGTACATGTTTTTCGATGGTGGGGGAAACCGGAGCACTCAGAGGAAATCCACGCAAACATGGGGAGAACATACAAACTCCACACAGAAAGGCCCGGGACGACCTGGATTCAAACCCAGAACCTTCTTGCTGTGAGTGCAACAAGAAGGTGCTAACCATTGGGCCACCATGCTAACCATGCTCCATGCTCTTTGTTGGCCTTCAAGTGTGGCCATTCAGAACACCAAGAAGCACTTTTACCTTTCGACGCGATCGGACGCCAGTTCTGTCTCTAGCATAACCTGGCCCTTATGTATTCGGCTGTGTACCTCTTGGATGTTGTCAACAACAATATCCCAATTATCACAATGTCAGGTTGACCTTTTTGTGTATTTTTTGCATATAAACTGCAGATCTATTGGCAGATGGGTGTTATGGGCATCCATGGGTAAAAGAGGCTCAATGAGAAGCCAGGATGCACATCTTTTAAATCGCAACGGTACGTCGTGCAGCCCAGCGCGTCTCACAAGTTGGCTTGCGCCCCCCCCCCTCCAAAGCCGCCTACACATGATCCGTGGTAAAACCACTCTGTGCTGGCTGTGCCGTTGTTTTCCTATAGGGAGAGCAGAAACAACTACGGGAGGAAGCACTACCCTTAGCGTGGAGCACCGCTCAAAGTTCAAATAATTACAACTTTGTCCTCGTTGCCACTAACCTTTCAAGGTGCAACCAAAGCTAGAAGCAATAATGTTGTATACCTGTGCTGCGTTTTGCCTCTGTGCCTGCAATATGCTCTGCGCCCTACCTCACGTTTTTACCTCTAGGGCTGGGTACTGAATTAAACACTTTTTTATGCACCGACCGAATTGCCTCTAAAGTATCGAAAAATTCCTCATCCTTCAATATCCAATTTCAATAACTAAGGAGTAAATGTCATCAGCGTCAGTGAGCCAATAAGCATGCACCATGCTTCTACCAAGATCTAATAATGCTGGTGATTGGCTGTCTAACGTTACACGTCGTAGAGACACGCAGGAAAAACCCTAGTAGGAGCTGAAAGACGAATAAAAAGATTTGTGCCGTAATGTGTTATGTTGTAGTTTATTTTTCTTTCATAAACTCGGTACTAAAAAAAGTAACATTAAGGAACCGCTATCAAAGCCTCGGTATTGGTATCAACAATCTTTTGATACCAAGACCTATTTACCTCTGATCATGTGTAGGCACATTAGGACCAGTTTTTCACCCTGAAGGCTGGCAAGGGGCATTTCAAAGCTTGTACTCCACTTCAGCTGTCATGTCATGATCAATCATATAATAAATCATATGATTATACCTTCTACTACAATGGTAAATGTTACTATAGTCAGTTAGCAAACCAATGATTTATCACCTGGCTTTGATTCTTTCATGGGATCTTTGTTAATATCATCACAGTACTACAGCTCTGTGCAAAAGATAAGCAGTGAATATCACAGTTCTTTTCTATTATTTTTTTGCCCAGTTTCTATACGATTTTGTTTTTGTTCTGCTTGGTTTTGCCTCCATTCCATAAAACATGATCCTCCTTGGTGGCTGCCGTCGAAGAGTCTTTTCAAAAGGTTCCCTGCAGCAGAAGTATGCAGAGGTGAACTGTATTATATATCCTCTTAAGAAAGCACAGGAATCAGTCTCGCATGATTGCTCCTCATAGTGCCTCACAGAGAGGGAGAGAGAGCAGGTTATCCATGTAGAAATTGCACAGCAGATATCATACACCAAGCTCTGTCATGCACACAGACGCTGGAAAAAGTACCAAGACGATCTTTCATCCCAGAGTCCCTGAAATCCCCGACACACACCCTTCGAAGAGCAGCTCAGCCCCCGCACAGGGACTGAGGGTTATTTGAACTAAGGCTTTGTACGGGGTTACAGGCAGCGTTCAAGCTCTAAGACCAGGGTTGGTCCGATGCCTACCATGGACTTATGGTGATCTTGGTGACTTGGCCAAACATCGCAGCCCAGATCGAGCTGTGTCACTAGGGATAGACATATCAGAGGAGCTCAGTGAAGCTGGCAGATCATGATAGTCATCTTATGGAGAGGGGTCCCAGTGATTAAATCCAGGCTGTTGGATCCCACCCTCTGGCACTTGACCACACACATGCGCGCGCGCACGCGCACACACACACACACACACACACACACACACAAAACACAGAAAGATGCATGCGTGTCCAGAGTTCCAAACCCAGGATCATTAATATTTGCACATTATAACCCTCCTCTTTTCTCACACTGCTGCCACCAGATATACCAGCTGGGCCCGCCTATCCATTACCATAATGCCATCAGTGTGTGTGTGTGTGTGTGTGTGTGTGTTGGGTTTCTATTACTGCGTCTGGCTACGTGTAGTGTCTTGTGTGAGATTTAGTTGTATGTCTCTCTGCATGTATTTTATGTTCAAACTGTTCTGTATGTTGGTGTATGTGCTTTTATGTGTGCGTTTTTGTATGCCTGCCTGTTACAGTGGGCATGCATATTCAAAGTGGATTTAAGGGCTAAATTGTATAATGATTTCTGGGAAAACAATAAATTGAGGTTCCAAATAAAGGCCATTATGGAAATGAGATTAGGGAGCAATTGAATTAGCCTGTAATCACCGTTTCTATATGTCATTACAATGCAACTTTATACAGCATTACTCTGTGCCTGGGGCTATAAATGACAAACACTGTTTCTTTGAGGGGGGTTTTAGTAAATGAACAAGGGGAGGGTTTCATTCAGATCCACTCAAAGCAGCGCTACCTCCAACACTTTATGTCTGAATTCACGTAATTCCCATTGGGTCGGACTATAAAAATACATATTTGCAAAATGAACATCTCACTCCCGAGCCGCAGACCAAAATATGACTACAGACAAAAAAAAATGGTCCTAATAAACTATGGATGGCAATACTTTCTTCAAATATTTACGTAATGTAATCAGTTGCAAACCAGAGTTTTGTATGAATAGATTTTCATATAAACCAATTCCTCTTCACAGCACAAACTGTAGGGGGATACTGAGCATCATTTTAAGGATGTGCTGTGTAATCAAGTCAATTAAGTGTCCCATTTGAGTTTTTTCCCCATTTTGTTTTTACATATAAATTGGCTAAAACATAATGGACAATCGCAAAGTGTACTTACTGAACACATACTGAACCCGTCCTTGCCATGTCATGTAGCATCATGTCATTTGATAACTGTAACACAGGCCAGGCATAGATACAGACAGAAGTAGTCAGGGTAGCACAGCTGAGAGAATAAAAAAGTCAGTTGGCCCATTATATCTCAGTCGCTAGTTTTAAGTCTTCTCAAATACAGCATGATGTTCATTTATTAAACTATGGTGCCATTTATTTTAAAATTCACGATAAAAGCAGGGGATGCCTTAGGGGCGTGGCTACACACCAACCTGTCAATCAGGACAGAGGCTTAGCAATGCTAACCATGGCATTGTGGACATTCAAATAGCTGTGAACTTGTTGTTGTGTGTTGTCCATGTTTTCGTTTTAAACTTTGAACCTTCTTACTCTGTGTTTTCACTTCATCAAAGTAGGAACATTTTCATTGCCTAAAATGTGTTGTTGAGCGTTCAGTAGCACCTTGTCAACCAAGCTAGCTAGCTAGCGCTAGCATTAGCTGGGAACTAAGTTGTGATTTGTATAGTCACAGCGTGTACAAATAACAAGCTCACATGAGAAACAACCATCTTCTAGCCGTATATAAACTGGGAACTACAGTCTCAGAAAAGCAAAGCATTTCTACTCTCTGTCCGGTGCTTCTCAGGTGCAAGCATATCACTCCGCACAAGTATCGCACAAATCACAACATGTAAATAGGAAAATGTTGGCATTACTTTGTCACTTATTCGGAGCAGTAGGCTAGTTGGAACCAATTACCTTCAGGATCCGTGCTAGGCTAAGCTACCGGTGGAGTCGTCGGAAAGAGCTACGACGCGCACGGAGATGAGAAGGGTATGTATGGACTTATCTTACTCTGGGGGTTACGGTGAATAAGCTAAAGTCCCAATAAGTCGGTGTGTTCCTTTAAAGGACTTCATTGTTCATGCAGCAAGAGTAGCCAATCAGGGTAGCAATCAACACCAGCTGTGACAGTCCTCGTGGAAAACATGGTGTCCCTTCCAAAGGTATACACTTTGAACCAGATACATCAAATCACTTTGCGACAATGTGTCCATTAAACATCTTTGATCATATACACATATAATGATAATTTAAATTCCTGTAACAGGGACTATTAATCTTACCGTCATCTTGCAAACAACACTTGCAGCGCACACACACACACACACACAGTCCATCATCACCAATGAGAGTCTTCTCCTCCTGTTTTCTGTGGTCCATGGGGATTTGTCAGTGCTCGTCAACCAACCGTGTCAACCGTGACAGTCGTCCAGATGTCTCCTGCTGCCACGGAGATGACAGGAAGGACAGGAGGAGTGGAGGGATACAGAGAGAGGAATATCCCTCATCTGACAAGCCCTACAGTGGGACATGAGCAATCACATTCAGAGCGCAGAGCTAGCCACGTTGACGAGTGCTAATAAAGTGGATTCCATGCTTGCGGTACTTCAGGGAATACACAAAGTTTGGGAGAGATTGGCCTGTTGCTCAGCTTACCTGTCGAAGCAGAACCCAGGCTTGTTTGTGCATGCACCCTGTTATATGATCTTTTCAATTCGGACCAAGTTCTCAGCAGCTGCTTTTCTATTGAACTATTTGGGTCTCTCCTGCCGCTCTATAGATCTCCTCTGAAGCCAAAGAACTCGGACCTCTAAAAGGAAACAAGTATTGTATTTATTTGATACCATGATACCTTCTTACTTTACATAGAGGTGCATATCAAACATTATAAAAGTATGAGGAATGCCAGACTTAACCTTTTACCACCTGCTGTTCTGCCTGTGTGACACTAGCACTATATAGAGCTTTTTATGGACTGCCAGTACTATGAAAACTTACATGAATATGAACATGTATATCGGTCATAGGTCCGATTCTGTCTCATTAAAATGTTATCAGACCCATATATCAGCTTGTATGTTGTCTCCCAATTTGTTTGATTCTGACAGAGTGGCCTGTTTAAATGCTCTGCATGCGATCTGTTGCTGATGTTAATATACAACAGACTGTAGATGATGCGTAATCTGAATGGATTTAGTCTCTCTGACTACCAAACCCCATCAACATGTATTCTGTTAAAATAAGACAAATATCAAACAGAATCCCTCCAATTCAACAACCATGACACGTTTATACAAAATGTCATAGTGTTGATTCAATTCTGAACCAATCAGCTGTTAGATCAGCTGAGAGCCAGGCGTTTCCCAACATGCCCTGGGTTTTGCAGTCGGTGGAGAGCAACTGCAGAGCCTGGCTCTAAAAGTTGGGTCTGCCTTGATCTCGTGAGGTTATCGTTTCCCACGTGTGCATGACGTCAGAGCAAGTCAGGATCAAGTCGGACACAAATCTAACCAGCATACATTGGGCGGCCATCGCCGGTGATGGATTCTGTGCAGGCCTGGCTCATCTCCAACGAGCCTATCCTTTCCTTGCATTTTCATTTGCTTGGACCACCTTGCAAACATGGCTTGTTGCCTATAAGGTTGTAAAATGAAGTTCTTTTTTAGTTAAATACCTGTAACCAGCAGCAGGTATATGCATGCATATGTGTTGCATTTGCAGACTCAAGTTTTTTACGTCATGTATATGTTATTTAAATATTCCGACAGTGACCCAGAACCTTGCGCTAATTGACCTTCTGTGCTTTTTCTGTATAGTTGAGCTGTTTCACTCGTATTTCAAGATTATACAGGGTGATTATTTGTAAAGCAGCTTTTTGTTCTTTTCTTTTTTTTTCTTAAAGCAAATCTCCACACCCTGTTTTCTCTTGATAATTAAAATCTGCAATGTCAGCAGGAGAGCGTTCTCAGTTGTTTGCAAGTTGTTGTCGCATGGTATTTACAGTAGTGGCATTGTTGTGCACATGTATACCCTCGTATGACTTAAGCAACCTTTGAATTAATTAGAAACATTACAACAGTCAGTCCCTCCAGGATTTCGCGGCCTTTTTTTGAGATTGCTGCGGCCCAAAATGCCTGATTTTGCGGGAGCTTTTGCAAAAAAAATTGCGATAAAAGTTGCGATGTCTTTTGTATTTTTGTTGCAATGAAGTTGCGAGAGACAATTTTTTTTGTATACATCTTTAAAAATAAAAAGGAAACTTGTTTCGGGGAGAATAAAACTACTCTGGGCTGAGTTTTCCTAGTAACCTTACCAAAAAGGCTCAGGATGCTGCAAATGTTGGTATAATATGAAAATGGCTGGTGGATTTAAGACAAAAAAAATAATAATTTATTGAATGAATCAAATTTGAACATATGTGTCAGTGGCTTGTTGATCTTTACATTGTTAGATAATTTCCTAACCTGGCCTGGGACACACATTCATACGGTTTGATAAAGTACTTATTGGCATATTGGTATGTGGCTCTCAGAGTCACATACTGACGCAAAGTCTACCACGTGGCACTGCTGTGATTGATTGAAGTCGCGGGAAACTCCGGTTATTGGTGAAATCTGCGGTAAAGTTGCGGTGATTGGTCAAAATTGCGAGTTGCACCAAATTCACGGTGATTGGTTGAATTTGCGTGAATTGTTGCGAACGCGGCATCGCGAAACCCTGGAGGGAACAGTAACACTACACATCATACACTCTGACAGGTGTTTATAGTCTCTCTTAAAGTATACAGTAAATTCAACATAATCTGCCCTTAAAAGCATATTTGAATTTTGAGTAATACATTTGGGAAGCTGTGTTAATATGTGAAGTTCAGTATAGTAATATATGCCAATATAGGCTACTGCTGTACATTCATCTTTGGGTTACTGTTTATTTTTGCCTTTCAGAGAAAAAAACATTTCCTCCACAAAGTCAGTTTGGACGTTTTTTTACTGTAAAGGGAAGCCACTCTCACTAGAGTCACTTAGGCAGTTAAAGAGGAGCTGATGTGATGCGATTGGTATTTTCAGATCTCGCCTAGGGCTAGACTACAGTTGGCACTGTTCCAAACCCTCCACAAAGCTTTTGTCGCTAGCATGGTTAGCTGTTAGCGTAGTCACTTGTAACAGCATATGTGAAGTAAGAAATCTGGTTTGGTCCAACATGCAAACGTTGTAGCAACGTGCCCAATCAAGCAGATCAACAATTGCTAAATATTGCTAATAATCACTCAGTCACATGGGGTTCCCTTTTGGAGAACTCATTTCCTAATCTTATATTTCTAACATATAAGATTAGGACTAAAGCAGCCCTTTATGGCCAAAATCTGTGACGTTTTTCGGTCATTTGCATGTAGCTTGTTGCCGTGACCGATTTAACTATATTGATGTTTCTCATTCAAGTGAGAAGGAGAGCAGATGGAAGCAAAAAGTCAATCGTCAGACTCAGCTCCCCTCCCTAACCTGCTGTACATGAGCAAGTTTCTTTTCATGTGCAAAGGTGCTCGATATAGAGGCTAACAAAAAAATGTAATCACAGTTATTTGCGGCGATGTGAAGGAGATGTGTGACCCTTACAGTTTCAGCATCAGAGATTCACTAGCCTCTCTCCGGTAGCCCCATCAAGCTGATACGGAGGGCATGGCAGGGCAGGGATCCAGCAGGCTCGTGGCCTGTGCCAGGAAGTGCTCTGTAAAGCACATGGTGGGAGCCTGCAGCACCAATCAGCCTGTACTGAGGTTGTCAATGGGCTCATTAGCGCTCATTACAGAGACCTCTTGGGCACCTGGGTGCCCTTCAGAGCTCTTATGGCAGGGGGTGGGTGGGGGTAGACCGTGGTTCGAGTGAGGGGCAAAAGCAAGGAAAAACAGAGAGCAAATAGAGGGCAACAAAAGACATATTGCATGTTTTTTGTCTCGTTGGAGATGAGGGGGGAAAGGCTGATGAATCTGGGGAAGGAATGGAAGGAAGACGGTGAGGATAATGATGTTAGACTACACTGACACAAAAAGGTAATTGTAGGAGATCACGCTGTTAACAATGGTTTGTTTTTCTACAGTGTTCACCTAGGAGGAAAAGGACCTTTACTGCCTCCAAATTGGAAAGGCGATAAAAATGAGCAACATGGCTAGCAACGGCCCAGAAACTTCAGTTCTGTTATTTTAGTCATAAGTGAAAACTGTTTGCTAAAGCTAAAATATGTTCAAAAAGATCAGTCTTCTCTTTAGTTTGTGTCTATAGAGTGCACATGTTTGACTTTATACACATTTTACACAGAAACTAAAATATGCTGTGTTCAGTCTAAAGCCCTATTCACACGGGATTAGTATCATCTGGGGACTTTGTGTGCCCTTAGTTTTGTGTGGTGCATTCGCATGGGATAAGCAAAGCCTGCTTTTACTGGAATTTACTGACTTATCTGTAACGTTACCCCGAGAGTTGGGTACCCCGGAGGCGGGAGGAATACTGCCAGGGCGAGGCCGCCGCACTGCTCTTGGGTCGGTGTTCCGTATCTTTTTGGGCTAGCCCCGGTAGAAGTTACCAGAGGCGCATACCCTATCATCCCCGCGGCGGTGACAGCCACACAGCATCACCGTCAGCCCTCGGACAGACCTGTGAGCGC
Source organism: Sander lucioperca (assembly GCF_008315115.2). Classification (NCBI taxonomy): domain Eukaryota; kingdom Metazoa; phylum Chordata; class Actinopteri; order Perciformes; family Percidae; genus Sander; species Sander lucioperca. The sequence goes on along the minus strand of NC_050175.1, from coordinate 43,187,902 downwards.
GTCGACTCGGGGAAGGAGGTCTCCGGTCGGACAGTGGTCCAGACTAGGTTGGTCATGTAAGGCAGCGTCCGCCGCCACCCCCCCTTACGTCCCATATCCATCTTCGCGAGAGGGATAAAAAGGTGCACAGGAAAGAAAAACGTTGAAAAACTGATATACGACCCCGCCAAATCACAGACATGATGATTCGCACGGGACTAATATTATCCCAAGACCTCAGTGTTCAGCGAAATATGGTAAGTCATTTGCGGGGTAATTTTGACTTAATAAATCACAGACATGGCCGATTCGCACAGGATTCAGACCACAGACAAAAGATAAGAGGAATAGAGGTCACCAGGTAATACTTATCCCGTGTCAATAGGGCTTAAGACACAACTCACCAACCTGTATGCTTGGCTATGAAAAACACTGATCACAAGTGTACTGTGTCATGTCTGCATTTTTAGGTAAAATATGACATTGTTCATATAATAAACAACGTGGCATCATGACTTTGTGTAAACATACACGCCACTTTCCTAAAGCCAAATGCCGTGTTATCTGTATGCATTTTGAGCTATCCATGTGTATGTCTACGCTGTATACAGCGGATGTAAACATACGTATGTGTATGTGTTATGTATGTGTTATGTGTTATGTGTATGTGTTATCGCGAGAACGCGCCGTGCTATCACGAGAACAACTACACACGTTAAAAAAAAAAAAAAAAGAAAAAAGGTTGGGTTTAGGGAAAGAAAATTGGGAAAGACTTTAGTAACACTAAAAAAACGACAAAAACACGACGGTGACCAACGTCACATGCTTAAGAAACCAATAAACGGTTGGGTTTAGGAAAAGAACATTGGCTTTATTACAACAAAAAAAACAGTTGATAAACACCACATGTGGGACGCAATCCCAGCTCTCCTAGGTGAAAGTCCTGTTTTTTAACCATCCGCCACCCCAACCAACCTCTGTCCTTTCATACTACTCGCTACGACGATAATTCACATGTAATGTAGGTCAATGGAGGCCAAACGGCATTGATAAACACGCTAAAAAACGGTAAAATGGTATACGAATTGCCGTGTCATACATACGCCATTTAGTGAGATCTGTGTGAAATAAATGATGAGGTGAATCCAGATCAGCACTTACCAACTGCTTCTCTTTGTGGCGTTTTAACTTTCACACTCTTACTTGAAGTGCAACACATTGATAATGAAGCTAAAAGTATTTTACTTTCAGCACCCTGTGTGCTGAGCACTGAAGTTATCATCAATTTTACAGTCATTAGTGCAACTTTATTTTGCAAATGTACAAAAGAAGACACTGAAAAGAGAAGGCCCCCTCATAACGACCTACCTATGCCACTTTTCTATAAGCAGTTCAGAGGATAAGCAGAGCCAAAGTTTGAATGGAGGAGCTCTCATATTGACACCAATACAAGTAGACAGAACTGTCAAAAAAGAGCATTTACACAGATATTATAGAGATTTTAGACTATGAAAAGAAAACCCTGTCAAAAGAAATGAATAATAAATGACATGCGTCAGCAGAGTTATACTTTTCCAGCCCCAGGAATTCACTCATCTGGCAAGGTTATTTTTGCTCAGCATCCCTAAAAATACCAGCAGTCATAATCAATATAATACATTTTGTTGAATGAAATTAGACCTCAAAACTATGACTTACACGATACGTTAAATTACCATAACTGTATATTTGGGGACTGTGTGAAACCAGCTCTCCTAATGTCAGGATAAGACACAATATCAGCCAGATTATAGCCCGACCCGGCAGACGTAGGGCGTCGGCAAAACAACCCGTTTTATCCTGTTTATTGTTTCTGTGACAAATTGAGTGAGATTCCCTGCACTCACCACTTGTCCCTTGTGCTTGTCTACATACATTTCTTCATATTTATTTAACACATTGCACTAGTTATTTCATATTGTATTCATTTTCAGCTTGCTACCATTTACGATTGCTTTTAATTCAAATTTAACAAACACACAACCACTGGTGATTTTACGTTCTGTGCCGAGGCTTCGGAGTGTGTGTCGAGGAATCCCCCAGAAGTTTTCCACGAAGCGCGTATCGAAGCTTGCATTGTTTTAGACTGATGCCGGTATTGGTGACGTCCAAAGCCTCGCTGCCCGTCCATAGGGACTGCAGATGTAAATTAGCCTAAGGCTAACTCTGGTACAATGCATCAAATGGCAACACTTATAAAAAAAAAATTGTACATGGTCCCTAACAAATAAAATGAATAAATAAAAAATAAATACCACGTGTCTGGTTAAGAAGTGGTTTCAATTTTGGCGGACACAGTTGAGAAATGAATGTTCTTAAAGGTCCCATGGCATTAAAATTTCACTTTATGAGGTTTTTTAACATTAATATGAGTTCCCCCAGCCTGCCTATGGTCCCCCAGTGGCTAGAAATGGCGATAGGTGTAAACCGAGCCCTGGGTATCCTGCTCTGCCTTTCAGAAAATGAAATCTCAGATGGGCCGATCTGGAATCTTCCCTTTATGACATCATAAGGGGAAAGGTTACCTCCCCTTTCTCTGTTTTGCCCGCCCAGAGAATTTGGCCCGCGCATGAGAAAGAGAGAGAGACATCATGGCTTGAAAACAAGCAAAGCATGGCAGTTGGTCAAGGCCACCTTGCCCCCCCCCTCTCTCCTCCTCAATAGCATTTAAAGCTACAGACACAGAAATGGCACATCCTAAGGAAAGCTCATTGTGGGACTGGCTCTAGTGGCTGTAATTCTGCACCAAGGCTGAATTTCTGGAAAGAGACTTCAGATACAGTATTAGGGGACCACTAAGGTCTATATAAAAGAGACTTCAGATACAGTATTAGGGGACCACTAAGGCCTATATAAAAGAGACTTCAGATACAGTATTAGGGGACCACTAAGGTCTATATAAAAGAGACTTCAGATACAGTATTAGGGGACCACTAAGGCCTATATAAAAGAGACTTCAGATACAGTATTAGGGGACAACTAAGGCCTATGGCCTACGGTAGCCTTCACGCTTCAAAAAGCCGGTCTCTTGCTCTTTTCAATATCTTTTTTATTTTTCTGGGCGAAGAAGAAGACTCCTGTTCCTGAAATTTGGATTTTGAATACGTGTGGTCCTCCATGTTTCCTTCTTCAAACTTGCCGGGGCAGGGAAGCTACGATACCCATTAGCAGCATTAGCAGCACCTGTGAGTTTATCATGTGACAGCGAAAATGCAAAAGGCGGAGCAGTATGTCCTGTATGTCCCTTACCGGCTAACGTATTTCAAGATGGTGCATGAATATGGAGCGTCTACCCCAGTTCATGCGAATGCAAATGTAAAATCTCAAGCCAAAAGGAATACTTGGAATTGATGGTGGTGGTAAATATTCATGAAAAAGGACAAGTTTGTGAACGTGCAACACAGATTTTGATAATGAACAACTAAACACGTTACACACTGGACCTTTAATATTTCTAAGCCTTTACTCACGCAAAATCCAGTGTATCACAGACCACATCAGATCATCGGTAATCTATGAGCCTGTTTTACACTCTTTGACCAACTGGTGGTATTGTGAGCACATGAAGCCTCGAGAAATCAACCCTTTTGCGAACCAGTTTGCTGGAAAGCTTCATCTCGCCATCACTAACAACCGCAGTTTAGTTTGAGTTCGATCTTTTTAAGTTGCAGGTTTGAATAGTTAATTGTTAATTAACACTCACCTTTCCTCTGTTCCTTGGTCTGGTCCACCATTCTGGAATGTTTGGGGAGGAGCCGCCGAGCATTTCCTGTGTATTTATGCTGTTAATTATGTCATCACTGACATCATTGGACCAGTCCAATTGATGGGGGTTTCTCGTGCGTGGAGACAATCCATGTCTTTATTTGATGCATCTGAGAGGTAATTGGGGGGAGATACTTACCTCGTCAAGTGTCCTTTAATTGTGTAGAGGAGCACTATATAAGTCTAGCTGTGTGGAGATTTTTGTAATGTTAGAAATGTTTTGTCCACCTCTTGGAGATAGTGGGGCAGTACAAAGCCCTATATAGCTCAACGGTACCCGTCCACTTTATCTGGTTCCAGGAATGGTTTTCCCCGTTCAATATCTCCATTGATGTTTCATTAAATGCTTATTTAAAGAGTTTTAAGCCTGGAAACAAGCCAACCAGCTCCGAGATGAATCATGACCATAAAACATTTGATTCGGCGCAAAAAAACATTTTGAAAACTGCAAAAAAGGCAAAGCGACAAGACTGTGTTCAGGAAATACCATAGACTTCAACGGTAGCAGCACGCTAGCTGTTCGCGATTCCACGGTTTCCGTAAATATTTCCATGGTAACAGCGAGCTCCACCAATCAGATACGTTGCTGTTGTGCCTAGGGTTGTGGGTAGAGGTTAGATTCTCTGCCCGTGCCCGAACTGGCCCATGGGTCGGGTCGGGACGACATTTCCCGCCACTATCCTCGGGCCGGGCCGGGCCCTTGATCAAGCATTTGATTTTTTTTAATCATTACTTTATTAGCCTAATTGGGTGGGGAGAAAGCTATGCCACAATCATGCACAGCGTCTCCTCCACTCGCACGCATCACACCGAGCCTGCTGTGCTGTATTGTGTAGTTGAAGTGCAACATGGAGCTTGAAGATGTAATGAAAAAAATAAAAACAGGAGAATTAGCCTACCTTTGAGCAAGTTTGGAGGAAAGTCGGAGGTATGGAACCATTTTAAACAAGTCGGGGGCAGTGACAACATATGTGTTGGCTTTGTCGAGTGCATTAAGTGTGGCATGCTGCTCGCCTATGACAGCAAAAAAACGGGGACGATGAACCGACACATGAAGCAGGCTCACCATGGCAGAAAAGATGATAGTCAGCCTTCAACGTCCTCTTTTGTTACTTCTCCAAGCATAGCCCTTCTAAACAGATTTCTGTAGTTCAAACAACTCGGAATTGTAGTTTAGGAACGTCAGTTATAACGGCCCAGGTTTTAAAAAAAATGTTGGGTTTAAATCGGGCTCGGGCTCATAATTACAGTTAATGTGTCGGGCCGGGCCAGGCTCGGACACAACGTGCATTGTTATTTTTGCTTAAGTTTTCTTTTGATGGTTTCAAGTTTTTTTCATTTATATGTGTAGTTGGCACACTGTAAATAGATATGCACTCGTTGGAATTCAAGAAGTCTGCCATCCTATCATTTTCTGACCCTCTGGCTACTTTACACGACAGTGTCATTGTGGACAACAACCGACGTGGCATCTGGGCTTCACAATGTCTTGGCAGAAATTATTATTATTAAGCCTTTCACAACGAATTCCGTCATGTCCCTGACGTTGGTCAGTAGGAGCACAGAGAGCTCTGCCGCACACAACTGTAAACATGGCAAAGCAACAAGAGGAATGATGATGGGACATGTTTTTTCTCTTTTTTTAGGCTTTGGATGTCATTGTTTACAATGGATACTTTTCTATTCTTCTTCCTGTTAGTTGGTTCCTAGCACCTCCTTCCTGATGACATCATGTCAAGCGATGATTGGTCCGGGACCAACGTGTACTGTATGTTGGGTACACGTAGGGGTACAGATCAGATTATTGGCATATTATCAAAGATGTTTATCAATATTAATAAAGTTATGAATATGGTTATTAATAACTTTATCAAATCAACAAACAATCAAAACGGGGCACCACCCTGAAACTTCAGGGGCCAATATTGAACTGTGGAATAGTCTCATTTGTCAGTGGAAGGGTGAAATCCGAGCACTGACCTGTGTTTAACCAGCAATTAATACAATAAGTATACAAATAATCACAAACAACTGCTAATTAACGTATAGTAGAATTTATTAAAATCAAAATTATCAATGGCCAATCAATAATCCTTTAAGCAATTAAAACCAATATACGTTTCTTTTAAGTACAACAAAACAAAGCAAAACAAAACAGCATGTGGGAGACCCTGTGTGTGTGTGTGTGTGTGTGTGTGTGTGTGTGTGTGTGGGTGTGAGAGAGTGAGTGTGAAAGAGTAGGGGGTGACGAGGTGTAGTCTAGCCAAAGACTACAAAAATGGCTACTCTTGTGAGCTGCACAAAACTGTTTCACCCCAAGAGGGCGGTATTGATAGGCTAGGCCTAAGATTAGCCGTTAGCTCATTCAGGCTAAGCTATGTGCTAACAACAATAGGCTAGCTGCTAAGCTAACGTGTCTGCACACGTGTGGCTGACCAGAGGGAGACACACAGGAGCGCAGAACTGTGGAGCGGTGCGCGCTCTGCAGTTTATGTGACTCGCTGTTGGCCAGCTGTTCACCTTAGCGCGTGTGTGTAACTAGCTATGTGTTCATATATGTGTGTGTGAGAGAAAGGTTAGAGAAGTAGGAAAGAAAGATATATATATATACTTGGATCTAACAGTACCTAAAACTCCTCAGCAGTGGGAGAAGCAGAAAATAGCATTTACAGCCTGAACAAGCTAGCTACATATTCAACACAACATATCAACAATGCACCGTGATCAGAGTACATTCACAGAATAGATTTGACTCAGCGGTCACAATCATAGATTAATACATTACACGCGCAGCAGTAGCGCTGTATTAATCAGATCACATTAATGGTAACACAAAGTAGCAGCAATAGCAAATTACTCATTAATAAAACACACTATGTATCTCTGCCCAGACGTAAGCCTTCTTACTGTGTGTTCAGTCCGTTTGTCCGTAGGTTTCCACGAAAGAAACGGGGGTCCGTGTCTGCTCGTCAGCAGATCAGAGGAAGCTTTCCTTCCAAAAAGAGCAGACGGAAGGGAGCTAGAGTCGACTTGAGAAGACAAACGTTGTTTCCTTCTCCTGCAGATATGAAAACACTGGCGAGTGGTTTCAGAGGATCCACGGTGCTCCCAGCACCGAAATTAAATCCACTTTGTTTCAAAAATGGAAGTTTTAGCACAAACTTGTCGTGCTGACCTGTCGTCAACTGGAGTTGAGGTGGAAAGCATTTGTTTCTGTGTGTCATGCTGTAGTGACCAAAGTCACAGGGCAAAGACGAGAAGTGGGGGGTGACATGGAGTTTTATAGCTCAGGCCACCAGACCTGGCTCCATGCTGGTTTTATGGTACCTCTGAACCAATGGGAGAGTCAAAGTGAAGCTGAATGTGTCGAACCTTATCTGCAGGCCCCTCCCTGACGCCATTTTGCGTCTTTCTTAGCTCCTTTCCTTCATTTAGGAGTTTGGAGCAAGGGATGTGGACTTTACCGTAGGCCAAGATCCTTTGTCTGAAAGACCACATGGTCTCTGGGTCTTTTGTCTTTGAGTCACATGTTGACTGAAAACCCTTTGCTTGAAAAAGATAATGTTTAACCTCCTCGACGGTCCCAACATGTAACTGTCATGTCTCTCTGCCAAGTCACAGCAAGAATATATGACTCTATAAAGGCCTAATCTGACGCAGTAACCATCGTTAACAGACAAAAATATTGTGCAGTCTGAATCCGGTATAACAGAAATACACTGATGTAAATTCACTCACTCACATAAGACACTTTAAAACTCTCAAACTTAAGTACCAACTAATACTATTATATTGGGTTGGGAACCGGAGGGTCACAGGTTCAAGTCCCGTACAGACCAAAGTACGGAGTGTGGATTGGTAGCTGGAGAGATGCCATTTCACCTCCTGGGCAGCCCACTCACTCTGCACATCTCTCCATTTGTGCATGAATAGGTTCTGAGCATGTGTGTGTAGTAATTCAGGCCTGTGTGTAGTGATTTCTAACAAACTGAGTGTACATTGTAATGGATCAATAAAAAGTATAAATTAAAAATTAATTAAATTAATACACCTATCATCTCCTACTAACCCAATGGATCTCCTGGATCCTAAAGTCCCACACTATACAATAGTGATGAAGGAACATGTCATGGGTGACTCATGGATGTGTCTTACATTGATTTTTTTAGGACAACAATGGAGCACTATGGCTTTATTGGGCTTTGGACACACACACACACACACACACACACACACACACACACACACACACACGCACACACACACACACACACACACACACACACACACACAATAATGTACTTGTTGGTAGGATTGTTGGTTTTGGTCTTATCATGAGATTTGCTGTTAATAAGAATATCACCAGACTTATCCTTCAGTTCTTGGGTACAAAAAATAAGTACATGTATATATATAGATCATATTATGTGTCTGTTCATTGGATCCCTCTCTGGCCATAGACTCCTGGGCGATGATCTTTGACCTTTTTCCATTTTGATGCTGTGAGCGGTTTTGGTTTGGTGTTCACATACATCTGATGTCTGTTTGCTGTGTTCATTCAGGCTCTTGTGCAGGGCCATTACACCGATGTAGTTCCCCACAGCAGGGCCAGAGTAGCCTGCTTAGGGACTAAAAAATGTCTTTAAAAAACTTTTTTTAAAGGTCCTGCTGCTTTTTGGATGCTTTTATATAGACCTCAGTGGTCCCCTAATACTGTATCTGAAGTCTCTTTTATATAGACCTTAGTGGTCCCCTAATACTGTATCTGAAGTCTCTTTTATATAGACCTTAGTGGTCCCCTAATACTGTATCTGAAGTCTCTTTTATATAGACCTTAGTGGTCCCCTAATACTGTATCTGAAGTCTCTTTTATATAGACCTTAGTGGTCCCCTAATACTGTATCTGAAGTCTCTTTTATATAGACCTTAGTGGTCCCCTAATACTGTATCTGAAGTCTCTTTTATATAGGCCTTAGTGGTCCCCTAATACTGTATCTGAAGTCTCTTTTATATAGACCTTAGTGGTCCCCTAATACTGTATCTGAAGTCTCTTTTATATAGACCTTAGTGGTCCCCTAATACTGTATCTGAAGTCTCTTTTATATAGACCTTAGTGGTCCCCTAATACTGTCTCTTTCCCGAAATTCAGCCTTGGTGCAGAATTACAGCCACTAGAGCCAGTCCCACAATGAGCTTTCCTTAGGATGTGCCATTTCTGTGTCTGTAGCTTTAAATGCTATTGAGGAGGAGAGAGGGGGGGGCAAGGTGGAGGGTGGGGGTGTGGCCTTGACCAGCTTGCCATGGGCAAAGCAGAAAAAGGGGAGGTAACCTTTCCCCTTATGACGTCATAAAGGCAAGATTCCAGATGGGCCCATCTGAGCTTTCATTTTCTCAAAGGCGGCGCAGGATACCCAGGGCTCGGTTTACACCTATCACCATTTCTAGCCACTGGGGGACCATAGGCAGGCTGGGGGAACTCATATTAATGTTAAAAAAAACCTCATAAAGTGAAATTTTCATGCCATGGGACCTTTAAATGTTTGAGTAACCACAAACCATTTTGGGTAAACTTGTAACAGTTTCCATTCACATGAGCATTAGTATTACTGAGATACGAAGCCAGCTAAGACACAGAGACACATCTGAAACAATCATCGGGTAGGAACACTAATCTGTTCTATGCAGATCTTTTTTTCACATAGTACTTTGTGTTTCCAAAAACTGGCTTTGTAAAAAATGTGGTAAAGCAGCAAAGCAGGGTTAAAGGTGGCATAGAGTGGCACCTTGGGGGAAACTGGTGCATTACAAAGCAGTTCTGAAGTACTGAAAGGTAGGTAATTGGACAATGTCCCTTTAAAAAGCAGTAAGGGGAGGAAGAAGTGTGGGACATAAATGTTTAGTGCCTTTACAGAGGAAGAGTACAGAGCTACGGCGATAGGAGGCAGCGATATAACAGGGTGAGGGTTTAAAGGAGTGTAAAGGCAGCTCAGTGGAACATAATCCAAGAGGCCTTTTGTTCTCTTTGCAACGTGATACTGTTGGTTCATAAAAAGGCACTTCAATTGAGTGAGTGTATTGAGTGGGTGCATGAATTTGATTTCATTCCAAACGGCATTTCTAATACGTATTCCGCTCAGGTGTCACCAAAGATGAAGTACAATTAAGGGACATCAATCTGATGTACCATTCTGCGCAGAGAAAACTGAAAAACACTGAAAACACTAGAGCTGAAAATAATGGCGCCAAGAAGAATACTTGCATTAAAGCCCTCGATTTTACAATATTTGCTCTTCATATTACGCATACAAGAGATTCCCACCTGGGAGCAAGGATGCCTTTTAACAGGCAATGCCAATGAATGTTGCCTGCACCTAACGTGACACAGATTTCTCTCCTGGTAAAAGCTTCAATCCAAAAGTCCCCCTTTTACTGCACCTCAGATATCATCATGAATGTTTCAGAGCCAGCAACACAATATAGAAACAAATGGCAAGGATAAATACACAATACTCCCTGCAATGGGGATAAGGCCCCCCGAAATATGTTTTGGAAACATAATCAGCATCATAGCAGCTCTGTGTGTCTGTTTACATTGTGGCCACTACCATCGCTCTCCTCTCCTCCAACAAACAAGAGAACGGGGGCTGGGATGGAGGAGAGGAATGATATAAAAAAAAAAAAAAAAAAAAGCTGGAAATATCTTTTGCATATTATTTTAAGTAACTGTTCAAATTTCATTTCAGAATGGTAATCCACAAAACAAATATGTAGCGGCATATTTTAAAAAGGGAGGCTCTGCTCGCTTCAATTTCCTATTGTGGCGTTCGGCGTGTGTTTGCTCTTTGTGTCTGTTTGAATTGATTTGCACAGCTCGGCAGACAAGGGCTGAATGCTCAGACCAAGAATCCATAATTTCATATGATCTGATAGTTCTGCAGTATTAGATTGATTTTTTTTTCTCCCCCTTCTTCCTCTCTCCCGCTCTTTGGTGTTGATGTTAACAAACAAGCCGAGGTACCTGAGCTCATGGATCCAGAGGAGAGCAAAGAGAGGCATTCTGTTCAAGCTAAGGTGATAATGTGGAGACGGGGGGACATGTTTGTTTGAGGAAGGGGATATGTTTGTTATGTGTTGTCTTCTGAGGAGGTACTTCCCATCTAGCCTATTTAGCTGGCGGGCTGTGGTGTCTGCAGCCGCACAATATCCAGGACTGGAGGCTGCTTATCTACAGCCGGTTAGGTCTGCACGGTATGCTGCTGTTACTTCATATGCACAAGTGTTGTAGTCCTGATGGCTAACAGAAGATGATTGGATTAGATTTTGGTTGTGATGGAAAATAAGCCATCCACCCACAATACTAGGTCTGTAAGAGGGAACTAGAGACAGTAACATGCTAATCTGTACACTCACTTACATTCGCCGTAGTCTAAAACGACTAAGACTAAGACGTTTCATTTTCAGGATAGTTTAGGTGCCGCCAGAGGTTATGCCGGATGTCCCTCATTTTCAGCCGATGTCCCTCACCTTCCGCTTTCTTTCGTGTTGGCGCTCTAAACACAAAAATTTCTCATCACACGCTCGACAGCCATATTAATTCCAGAGCTCACCTCCCTACGTACACATGTTCCACCAAAACAACTTCCTTCCCGAGGCTATTTTGCAGAGGCACCGTTGCTGCGTCCAGCGCTTAGCACCGCCCAAGACGATTGTGATTGGTTTAAAGAAATACCAATGAACCACAGCATGTTTTTCTCCCATGCCGGAATGCTGTGTGGACTAGGCGATAATAAGGAGTCAACGCACATTCCTTTCAACGCCTCTAAATTTTATAACGTGCGATTAACACACGCGTTCTGTGATTTGGGCCTAGGGCCGCTCCGTGGTTTGGGAAATCAGGAAGCGATGGAGCAGTAACCAGGGCTTAAAGTGGGCCGGAACGATCCGGAACGACGGTGTTCCAGCAGCTTTGATTCATAAGTAAATTAATCGAATTGGCAGTTTCCTACATCAGTGTTTCCCGTTCGTTTAAAATAACGCCAAATATCCATTCCAGTGTTTCTTTTATTCACTCTCAGCAGCGCACCACCACGAGTCCATGAACAAGGCGGGAGCGTGCCTATGTTCCCACAGCCCTATGTTCCCACATTTCTAAGATATTTTTCCAAAATTAGGCCCTATGTTCCAATATTTCCTTTTTCTAATTTTTTTTATCAGATTTTATCCCCCTAACCCTAACCCCTAACCCTAAAAAATGGAGGATAGGGCTTAAATTCTTAAAATAATTTTTAGAAAAATCTTAGAAATGTGGGAACATAGGCTTGTGGGAACATAGGGCTGACCCCAACAAGGCAAGTGTCTGTGATGAGTACACATGTCTGTTATAATAACAGGACAGGCGTGTACTACCTGGTAAAGTCAGTTGAACAGGTGAAGATCACGTTGTCGGTAGCCTACCGGTTACAAACTCGGCAGTGATCGCCACGGTAAAAGGCTGCAGATCCAGTGTTTTCAGTTGACTCCAAGGGGAGAAGATCAGGGCAATGCTGTGGCAGTTAACCTTGTCAAAGTTTGTTCTCAGTATGGCCCTGTATCAGGACCTTTTATAGGACCTGGTTGAACTGCAGTAGTGGTATGTAACTACTACTACTAAAGAACAACAAGTACTGTACTTAAGTACAAATGTTGAGGTACTTGTACTTTACTTGAGTCTTTCTTTTCATGCCACATTCTACTTCTACTTCGCTACATTTCAGAGAGAAATATTGTACATTTTACTCCACTACATTCATTGCTTGTTCTAAGCGCACGCCGACAAGCGCCTGGCGCAGGTGCGTTTAGGGCGTGTCCAAATCCACTTTTGCTAGTTTGACGGTGGAAAAAAGGGTCCGTGCACCGGGCACATGGTTCAACAGGGTCGTACTTAGTGTCTTCATTAATTCATAGGTGTGTTTTGGGCGTAACATGCAATAAACCAATCAGAGATCATCTCCCATTCCCTTTAAAAGCCAGGCGCGTTTGGACCTTGGAGCATTGCTATTATGATGGAGGATTTGCACCGTAATATTTTTATTTTTAATCTTCTGCATGTGTGTGTGCTGCAGCGCTTCCCTGTGTGTGTAACAGGCATAGTGTGTGTGTGCTGTGCACGAGCCTAGACGCATTTTGCTAATTCGCTGTTAAAACAACAATGAAATGCTGCGTTATTGACTTTAGACCTGGTTTTTGTTGGTCAATGGCGCGATCACTTCCCGCTGCCTCAAGATAGCAATACGCCAGAATGCACCTGAACACACCTCCCTGTAAGACCAGCATGCCCATGGGCGCACAGCTGGGTGCAGGTGCATTTGCTATTTAAACGACGCGGGCGCTGGACGGGAAATTGACGACTGCGCCGGTCTTAAACTAGCAAAGACACTCGCGTCAGGCTTTGTGCTGCGCCAGGGGCAAAATAGGGCCCTAGATGTTTTCACACTCACCCTGAATTGGCCTTAATAAAGGGTATTTGAACTGAACTGAATTGAGGATCACAATATAAAGTATGTACAGTATGTATTTACATGTGGCAGTAGTGAACAATGGTATCTGAGAGGCTGCAGTCAAGTAATGTTCTCCTGCTGCAAAATGGAAAGACTAAGATCTCTTACAGCCCTGACAAACAGTGCCTTATCAAGAGAACTGAACAGCAGGGGAAATGCATGTTGCATGATTTATGTGAGGCAAAACAAGAATAAAACATATTTGCACTGTGCACTGAAACAAATGAGGTTTCACTCTATATTGGGAAAATCAATACAATAACAGGCTCTTCGCACCCTGTGTGCATGCGTAATAAGCACTACATCCCGCACTGTTACAGTACGCTCAGGATACAGCCGGCAAAAAGTTACGTATTATGATATCAGTAACCTTTTTTTCTCTCGTTTTAAACTCCAATCTCGAGCCTCTCGTTTGGGATTTGGTTTGAAGAGTGGGATGTTAAGTACTAAAACTACAGTTCAGAAGAGGCTTATGTTAAAAGAGTCATCCTGAGACACCCACCGCCTTAAAAAGTGTGTGTGTGTGTGTGTGTGTGTGGGGGGACAGAGAACTGTGATGCTATCACCTCTCTCTCCCCCCCCTGCACACACACACACACACCCCATCCATCCCTACCTGCCGTCAACTTGCATGCACCTGTCACAGACTTATACAAATACCTATAGCTGCTGCCAGACGGGCAGGCAGGCAAACACCTCAGAGGGAGGACTGTGGGTGGGCAGGTGTGTAGGTGTGTTTGAAAAGAGCGCGAGAGAGAGAGAGAGAGAGACAGAGGGGGGGAGGGGGGGGGGGGGGAATCACAGAGAGTGACTCTAAGGCAGAGAAAGAAAATAAGTCAATGATAGAGAGAGAGAGAGCGAGAGAGATGGGGATAGAAAAGAGCGATTAGGTTGCAAAGCGGTAACATCCTCCGAGCGTTCCCCTATCAGTGGGCGACAAAGCGGAGTGAAGCCCAGGTATTAGCCTTCCCTCTCTCTTCCTGTCTCTCTCCCCCACTCCCCCCACCACCCCATTCTCCCGCCGCGTACCTCCTCTACCTGCCGCCGTCTGTTTTAAGCCATTCCTTCAACGCGACATGTCAAACAAGCCTGAAATCCCTGCTAATACTAGTTAGCCCTGAAACACTGATCTTACTGTTTGGCTTTTAGCTTAGACAAGTCCCCCACCCCCACCTCACCAACCACGAGGGGAATAAAGTTAAGGAGAAAAAGAAAAAAGTGTTTTGACAGTGACTTTACATTTTGAGCTCATTAAATTCCCGGATCTGTCTCACTTCTACCTGGATCTTTTTTTTTTTTTTTTTCAGAGATAAGCCAAATTAATATGAACTCGCCAGGGCTGGGTTTTAAATGCTTTGTGTTATCCAAAGCCCCGCGCTCCATCTCCATCTCCCTCTCGCTCGCACACTCTCAAAGTTATCACGGGGCTCGTGATAGCCTTTAAACAAGCAAGGTGAAGTGCTTTAATTAAAACGAGCAGCGTTCCATGGGAAAAAGGGAAAGGGAAACGGAGAAGGGGCGAGTCTTCATAATTCATCATACCGAAGGGGCTTTCCCACCGGTGGCTAAAGGAAGAGGAAGAGGAGCTAAACATCTCTTAAGTAGAGGCATAAAAGATGGCCACTTTAAAGAGATCCACAGCTTTTTAAAGGGATGCACGGCTTCCCGTGCGCAGAGCACACACCTCGGAGACAGAAAAAGAAAGCCTTTTGATGTATGGCGGCTTATAGGACACAGTAAACTCTCCCTGCAGAAATCTGGCATGTGCAGTAGTGGAATGTAACTAAGTACATTTACTCAAGTCGTGTACTTAAGTACACATTTGAGGTACTTGTATTTTACTTGAGTCTTTTCTTGTCATGCCACTTTCTAGGCTACTTCTACTCCGCTACATTTCAGAGAGAATTATTGCACTTTTTTACTCCACTACATTAATCTGACAGCTTTAGTTACTACTTACTTTACACATTAAGATATTTGCACACAAAACACATAGTTTATGAAATATGATGTTTTATTATTAATTAAAACTACCCGACAATATAACGGCCTACAAGTCCAGCGGAAATGATTAGACCAAGACATAATTGACAGAAATGTTTGGATCGTTTTACACTCTAATACTGTAAGTATATTTTTCTGATGACTTACATACTTTCACTTGACTAGTATTTTCAATGCAGGGCTTTTTTTACAGTGCGGTATTAGAACCTTTACTTAAAGTGCTCATATTATGCTTTTTGGCTTTTTTCCCTTTTCTTTATTGTGTTATATATCTTTTTTGTGCATGTAATATGTTTACAAAGTGAAAAAGCCCAAAGTCCACCCCAAAGGGACTTACCATCTCCAACAGAAAACACTGTTCACCAACTGCTCCAAACAGCTCTATTGTAGTCCAGGCTTTACTTCCATAACACACGCTCAGTAGCGGAGTGGCAATCGGGAGAGTGGGCCGGTAGTGTTTCGAGGCCGCGAGGGCCGGTCTGATAATTGTTATACATTGCAAGTTCTTAGCAACACCATCCGGCGGCCTGGTGTGCAGCCGCTGCCTGCTGGTCAAACTGTGCAGCCTCTGCTCAACCCGTACGGCGGGCCGCAGCAGCCTCTTATTAAAATACAAACACAGGCTAATCAGAAAGCACTAACGAAGTGCAGGTCACAACCATGTCTAGGATTTTCAGAAATATAAGGGGATCAGTGAGCGGCCCCTCCACAAATGGCATAGCCCTGGTCGGCCTATGACGTAATGCCGTCGAACACCTCTTTTTTTTTCTCCTCGTCACGTTTGGAAGTCTATCGGTAATGTTAACAGACAGTGTGTGACTCTAATGATGGAAATTCAAAAAAGAAAAGGGAAAGGTGGGCGCTGAGAAGTTGTTCATTGTGTGTTGTTCATTCATTCACACCCTTATTCACACAGAAGTGAGATGTCTCACTCTGTAGCTAAAACAGAGAGCTCAACACACAGGGGGAAAAGAAAAGAGGAGCTGCAGCAATGTGCAGTACAACACATATATGGTGTTTTTTGAAAATTAAAGCATGTAAACCTATTCTGGTACAACCTCTAAACACAATTATAAACCTAAAAATTAGCAAAATATGAGCACTTTAAGTAAAGAATCTGAATACTTCGTCCATCACTGCACATATGGCTGGTATCTCTCTAAAAGGTAGTGACACGAAATTAAGATTCAAAATGGGTCTGTGTGCTTCTTCTGATGTTAAGTGCAATGGTGCACTTAACATCAGGGACAGCCCCCTATGCAGGCCATGTAAATCAGTCTGCGCTATATTGCTCCAAACTTTATGCAATATACCCTCAGCTTTCATTGCTTCTGTAATGCACATTTACATACTACACAAACATAAACGGGTAGCAGCATGTCCACACACACGCAGTACACACACACACACACACACACACGCACACACACACGCGCACACATAAGAAATCTATTGAGTGTATTTCTCCTTGCCAATGATTTTTTTTTTCCCTGACTCAAAGATAATACAATTCCTTTTTTTTCTTACTTCCTTACAATACATCTTTCAGTTCTGCCTTTTGCGTGCATGAAATTCATTTTCTAATGGAAATATTTGTTTTGTAAATCAAATATGTATTATGCACAGAATGCAAAGCACAAATTAAATTATGTTAATGAAATGAAAGAGATATGAAATGCATATTTCATGGACAAAACATAACCCTGCCGAACAGCCATTTCTTGATAAAATCTTTAAACACAATCTCATTCGGAGAAAGACATATTGCCATGGCAGATAGCACCTCATTAAAATGGTCTCCTTTAATATCAGTGCTTAGTATATATGGGATTGTAAATAACCACTGGGGAAGAGGAACCAATAATGAAATACTGTCTTTAATAGCTTGCCATTGATGTCAGCATAAAAAGCCTACTAGAGGAATATTGGAAATTGGGTGTGCACACACATATAGTCAAAAGCTGTAAATGATTGCATATTTAAATAGAGCTGACTAAGGAAAAGATGATATAGATATTAGTAATAGGCAGAAAATTATGCTGACCTTACATAATTTCACACACAAAAAAAGCCCAGACTGTTTTAAATTTTATATTGGTTACACTTAATGAATAATAGATTCTGTAGCTGTTGTGCAGTCCATGATGTTAATAAAAGCCTAAGAATAGGAGCCCTTCTCTGCCCGGTCGACTAGCAAATGAACTAGACTGGCTTTTCAGCAGAAATAAATACAGCAATAAATACAAAAGGAGGGGGACAGGGTGATGGGGAGCTGGGGGGGGGCAAAGAAAACGAGCGAAAACAGGGAAGAGAGAGAAAGAAGAAAGATACGGTAATAGATAGAGGGAGGAAAGTGTAAATAGACTGAGGGAAACATGGAGACGAGGCAGAGACGAACAACAGCAGGCAAATGGGAACCTTGCTGCAGCATGATGGAGGGTAGCTGAGGCTTGTAACTGGACTTCACCGAGGCTATACGTAGAGTTCAACAGTGACCGCCCACTTTGTTAACGGCATCTTTGTTTTTCTCCGTTCAATATCAATATACATCAATATAATGAACAAAAATGAACAGTATCTTAAAATAATCTGCACAGTGTTATAAACATGACTTACTGGGAAGAAGGCATCGTGGGTCAATCCCTATAAAAAGAACCAGGCACATATTTTAAAGGGGAAGAACACTAAACCAAAGTACACAAAGATACCCTGGAAATCCAGAGTTCTCGTGAGAGCACAATTTGAATTTGCTCAGCGAGTCTCTCTGTCATTCAGTAATGATGCTCATTAACTATGCCCTTGTAGCTGAGCTGCACCAATCACATCGGTGTATCTGATATAGGCGGGCCAGAGGCGAGCTAAACAGATGACGACAGCGCTGCGACATCGAAGTCATTGGTAAAAATTGCAAGATGGCTACGGATGAACACCAGTTGTTTGAAACGGATTTGACCGCTACAATGAACGAGTTAGACTTGGCTTTTTATCTAAAAGAGGAACAGAAGACGGCGCTCAAATCATTCCTTTGCAAGAAGGATGTTTTTGCTGTTTTGCCGACCGGATACGGCAAGAGTTTAATCTAGCAGTTAGCTCTGCTGGTAGCTAAGAGTTTAATCTAGCACAGGGGTCACCAACACGGTGCCCGCGGGCACCAAGTAGCCCCCAAGGACCACATGAGTAGCCCTCAGGCCTGTTCTAAAAATGAAAATTGAATATTGATATTATCTGTTTCCCACCTTGTTAAGTCATTGTTGATAATTATTGTGAGAAATCATTAACGTGATCAGTGTCTTCACATAGATGAGAATCATTAATCATTAATAATCATATATAACTAAAGGCAAACTCAGCAAATTTGTTATTTCAGAAGAGTGTATCAAACTGGTAGCCCTTCGTATGACTCAGTACCCATGAAGTAGCTCTCAGTTTCAAAAAGGTTGGTGACCCCTGATCTAGCAGTTAGCTCCGCTGGTAGCTAAGAGTTTAATCTACCAGTTAGCTCCTCTGGTAGCTAAGAGTTTAATCTACCAGTTAACTCCGCTGGTAGCTAAGAGTTTAATCTACCAGTTAGCTCCGCTGTTAGCTAAGCGTATAGGTACGCTCTGGATACGTCACCCCGTGTATTGTTGTGATTGGTCATAGTGTTATCCAATTGCGTGCAGTGAGATTTTCAAATGCATGCTTGGTGCCGCCCCTCGAGTTGGGCCATTTTCATTACTCATTGCCAGACCCTTAATCTTTCAGATTTGGGTCTGGATTTCCAGGCTAACACAAAGATACACTTCTGGCAAATGGCAAGTGGAAGCATTGATAACCATGTTACACCTGGAAACAAGCCAACCAGCTTCAGAATGAATCGTGACCATAAAACATTTGATGCGGCGCAAAATAACATTTTGAAAAAGGCAAACAAAGGCAAAGGTACAAGACTGTGTACACTTCAGTGCTAACAGCTCGCTGTAGCCGTTAGCTGTTGCGCTTAGGATTAGTGTATTTCTCCATAAGATTGGGAATAAAACATGTTCTTCTTAAAACAAAGTTTATTTCATATGGACTTCTAGCTTCTACAGGAGCAGAAACCTTCGTTTCACAACCTCACAGCTCGTGGTCAGTCTACCTCGGATGGTTTAGACATTATGGCTGATAATAATTATCCTTATGGAGAAAATAAATGGGATTTTTACTTCTCAAACCCCAGTGTTGAGCTTTATACACTCACTCACCAGTACATAAAGCATACATACAGTACATACATGTACTGTATCTTTAGAGTTTGACTATCAGTTTCAAATTAGAATTCAACATTTTAAGGAATACACCTATTTGTTCTTGCAGAGAGAAGAGATGGTCTACTGTATATCAATCTCATGTTAGGTAGCCTACGAAGCTACAGCCAGCAGCCGCTTAGCTTAGCTTAGCATAAAGACTGGAAACAAGGAAGCAGCAAGCCTGACAACTTGTTTTAATGTTCATATTTGAAGTTGCACAAACTTGGAAAAATGTGAACCCAAACTTAAAACAAATACGTGAAGCATACTGTAACAGACTAAATATTTATGGAAGCATTTTCATAAATATTAAATGAATACAAATTTGTAGTGGTTGAAAAAAGGGGCCACGGTTTTGTTTTAGTGTTTCATCACTGTTTTAAATATAGGCCGGTGAAGTGGTTTCTATTATTTTCACCACTTTCGAAACTGCAACAGTGTCAAAGTTGAAGTTGTCAACATTTTTCCAAGTTCCCCCATTGTACCCCAAACCATTCCTATAATTTTAAAAACATGCGCTACCATTTATACCACTCATATTTTTACTTCCAACAGTTCACCTATATTCATAACCAGGGGAATAAAGCAAGACAGAATAAAAAGATCAGTGGTCAGCTTGTCGCCACAGGGCTGAAACACGTGACAAACACAGCAGGGCCCATCACATAAATACAGTGATCTTGTTTTCCTGTTTTGATTCACTTATTTCAAATGTGCTGAATGCTAAATACATGATGTTTTCTATCAAGTAAATGGAATCTATTCTACTACAAGCTGACTTATTATCTTATTTTCACTGAGTGAATGGAACTTTCAAAGTCAAAGAGATGCATGATGATCATGGCCTGGAAATCCAGACAGAGAAAGATTCAGGGTCTGGCAATGAGTAATGAAAATGGCCCAACTCGATCTCACTGCACGCAATTGGATAACACTACGACCAATCACAACAATACACGGGGTGACGTATCCAGAGCGTACCCATATGCTTAGCTAACAGCGGAGCTAACTGGTAGATTAAATTCTTGCCGTATCCGGTCGGCAAAAAAGCAAAAACGTCCTTCTTGCAAAGGAACGATTTGAGCGCCGTCGTCTTCTGTAGATAAAAAGCCAAGTCTAACTTGTTCATTGTAGCGGCCAAAGCCGTTTCAAACAACTGGTGTTCATCCGTAGCCATCTTGCAATGTTTACTACTGACTTTGACGTCACAGCGCTGTCGTCATCTGTTTAGCTGGCCTCTGGCCCGCCTATATCAGATACACCGATGTGATTGGTGCAGCTCGGCTACAAGGGCATAGTTAATGAGCATCATTACTGAATGACAGAGTGACTCGCTGAGCAAATTCAAATTGTGCTCTCGCGAGAACTCTGGATTTCCAGGGTATGATGATCATGCCTAAACTTTAAATCATTTAGAAAATGCATAAAAATGCATGTCTCCCTCAGAAACAATACAGAGCGAGTGCCCGTATAGCTCATGGTTCAACTCCGACCTGCGGATCTTTGCTGCATGTCGTTCCCCCTCTCTCTCCCCTTTCATTTCTTCAGCTGTCCTGTCAAAAATAAAGGCCGAAAATGCCCCAAAAAATGTTTTAAAAAAAACAAACAATACATAGCAATCCGTAGGTTTTGTGGCAAAAAAAATGTAAATGCCTTTATTTAACACTCATCTTCATCAGGGTCATTGGCATCGCTGTCTGTTTCCCCCTCCCCTCCCCTCCCCTCCCTCTCCTCTTTGTCTTTTTCTATGGATATGTCACTTCCTGGTTTTGGTTCCTGGCACAGTACAGATGCAGACAATGACCCTGATGAAGACGTGAGTCAAAACGCGTAGGTCATTTTAAAATGCATTGCCATGTAAAATAGAGGCATTTTAAAGTTTTCACAAAGCCCACGGAGTGCACTGGGTTGTTTTTGAAGGAGACATGCATTTTTATAAATGTTAGAATTGAGCTCCCTTTCCATTCATGCAATGAGCCCTTCACTTGAGAGATAAATACAGTGCACCCGCAATATCCAAAGAGCAACCTGTGGTTGAATACAAGAAAAACCAAGCAGCGCTTCCACTCCTTCGTCTGCATTTAAAATAATATATATGTTTAGTTTGTAAAAGATGAAAAAGGGGGGAAAAAGTCAGTATATTTTTTTTTTGCAGCAAAGGTATTCCAACATCTAAGCATTTGTTAGGTGTATTGTAGCAAACACAACAAATCAGGACATATGGAAAACGTGAAGCTATAAAAGATTAATGCCAGGGTGCCATAGTGATTTCGAAGACCTTTTATCCTAAATAAAATCAGAGTCACACAAGGCTTCTCTCTCTAAACACACACACACACACACACACACACACACACACACACACACATACACACACACCTGGTTTTTGAATCTATGTTGTAACAAGGGCATGCATGGCTATTTCTAAACACCTTCCAATGTCACTGGAGTGCTTCATCCAGTAAAAAATAATCAGATTAACACTTTTTAATTGTGTTTTAGATAATTGTCATTCTGTTCCTCTCTTCATTCACAAAGGGGAGGCGTGTGCGACACACACGGGCAGAGACAGCGAGACATGGGAGGGGAAGGAAAGGCGAGCGTGGGATAGAGAGAGATAGAGAAGTCAAAGAGATGGGCGAAGCACTGAGAGATAATACTGTACTGTACCGACAGCACAAGGACCAGAATTCATTTTGATTTTGTTTCCATTTGTGGTGTTTGTGGCATGTTGCTGAACTATTCCTGCACTGCATTTCCCAGAAATCACTTGTCAATCAAATCATTCCAGCGCTGGGACATGCCTTTCTTTGGTTAGGTTTGATCTGCAGGGTGGCCTGTGTTTCTAATGGCTGTTTAGCACAGCATACTTTTATTCTCAAATAAAAGCTGGTATCCTGATACCAACTTAATGAGAATCGAAGAAATTGCTGAGGGTGTGCCGGGAGATGTTGTCTTTTGTTTTTCTTAAACATTACAGGAGAACCCCGGGCAATTTTTACCTGAATCTTGATCGCTAGATGTCTCCGAGTACTGTCGATAGGAAAAAAAACGAGCAAAATCGGTGCTAGCAAACTGGAGTTGCTGCAACTACGTCCAGAGCTCCCAGTTAGCTAAAATGCCAGTTGTCGGGGCATCTTATAAAGAGTGCCTTTTTGCCTCTTAACAGACACAAAATGCAATTAAAATGTCTGTGCAACATGAACAGGGCCCTTACGTGACAACAAGATGCGTTTTCAACTCAGACATTGTGAAGAAACCGTCTAAATTCAAAGTTTGTACTGTCGCCGACCTCGTTTCGATCCTGCCGGTAGCTAGCTCGGCCTGCTAGCTGCACAGCGGCATCCGGGATGAGGGGGTTCAGCCAGGTTTTGGTGATAATCATGACACAGCAGTTCCATGTGTAGTCCAGTTTGCTAGCACCAATTCTGGGTTTTTTTTCCTATCGACAGTACTCGGTGACATCTAGTGATCAAGATTCAGGTAAAAATTGGCCAGAGTTCTCCTTTAAAGGAAGTAAGTTCATGCTAAAATGAGTTAACCTGACTTTAACTGCAAACAATAACAAAACCTGTTGGCGGGATGGATCCCTGTACAATAAAAGCTCACATGGCTAATTCCTCAGCACTAATACATTATACAATAAATAATTCCAGTTGCTTCTACTTTCCCATTTTTTCAATCAGTTATAAGATACTGTCAACCAAACTTAACACTTTCTGCGGCTGTTTTACATTAACAACTTACAAGCAAAGTTACCTAGTGTAACTTTTGAGCCACTGTGAGGCGTTCAATGTGAAATATCTGTGCAGGATTAATTGGGTTTTATTTACGGTACTTTAAAATCGAAGGAAAAAAAATGGAAAAGTAGGACTGCAATACAGTATTTCAGTATTTCTCTTCATAATGTGCAGTTTTAATATTAATAATGTGTTTACAGCAGACATCTTAAATGGAAGGTTTTTAAAATCCATTCTTTTCCCGAGAATCAATATTTTTATTTATTTGTATACAAATGATTCACGTAAATGTTTTCTGTTTATAATATGAAATAATGTGAAAGCAGAAAATCCATGTTATGTACTTCTTTACAAATGAAATACATGGCAGACTGACGTGACGTGCATTCTTCTTAGAAAACAATTAGTCTCATGATATATTGTCTCTAGAAGTTTATTATTCAACTTTTGATTTTTCTCAAAGAGGGAAAAGAAAATCACAATGCTATCGAATCGCAGTACTTTTAGATACAACACAAATCCAATCGGCACCCATGCATCGTGAAATAGAACTGTAATTGGGCCTTAAAAGTTAGGCCCGACACGGCCCGAGCCCGACAGAATTTGGCCCGAGCACGACAAGTAAATTTTGATCGACAGCTTTTTAAAAGCTAGAACCCGTTTACAGCCCGACATTATTCAAATGTGCGCACGCACACAGCTCTTTTGCCTTTTGACAAGAATGAGTCATTTATACATTTTTTAACATCATTTATTCATGACTAACGTCGGCTATAGATCACTTGGAAGTTGGAACAAAAATAAAAAAAAGTCCTCCAGAGGCCAGCCTCCGTTTCACCTCCTCAGCATCCATTTTCGCGCTAATCGAAACGCATCACCTGACCTCTCATTTACCACGCAACCTGGAGCGATATGCATAGAAATTAAGACCGAACCCGTCGGGCAAAGATCTTCAGCTCTATCGTGAAAGAATCGAATCGGGACAAAAGCATATCGGCCCAGCCCTACTATAAATGTAATCCAGATACAAAACAAGTTCTTCTTGGATATAAAAAGCCACTGAGAGACTGCGGGAAGGAAATGAAGAGGATCTCTGGGTCCATGCAGAGTCTGTATCTGGTGGATAAGAAATCTCTGCAGGAGAACAAGGAGGAGGAGGTTTGTCGGAGAGTCAGTAGGGAGGAAGGTTCGTGGAAGAGCAGGCCGATTCTTGACAGGAGGTCACCACACTCAATCACTTCATATCAACCTCACATTACACACCTAATTTACCTCCCACTCCTCCTTTCCCCCATTGCCCCTGAACGTCCCCTTTTCTCCTTACCCCCGCTGATTTCTCTTTCTCTCCTCACTCTTCTCTCCTCCCTCCTCTTTTCACTTCCTCCTCTCCTTCACTGTCTTTCTGGTAGGACTGCCCTGAAAGTGGAAAGTTCAGGTGACTTTGCATTCTGCTCCTAAGAGCAAAAATGTTCTTTTTGGTGCTTGACTCTTGCCTAAAATGATCTCATGAGCATTCATTTCACATGACATATTTTTGAAACAGTAATTGGCCTTTCAATAGGTGTGTTTCCGTCCACCTCTTTTACTAGTACTCTACTAAAAAAATCTTGAAATATCACGGGAAAGGTTTTTATGTTTGCTGTCGTAGAAAAGTTGGTGCATCGCTAGAAGCAAAATCTGACAAAGTGCAATGGAAATAAAGATTTAGCGAATAAATAATGACGTAGGCCTACATGCATGTGCAGTGTTGCCCACAGAATTAGATCGGGGGGTGGGGACACGGATCGTAGCCACTGTAGCGACTCCGAGTCGGGTTGTTTGACCCATCCACCACCCCAGATTTTCAGTCTTTCATACTACTCGCAACCATTGTCTCTCTTAATACTACGTCATCTTACAGCTCCCCCAGCCGAGCTGCTGCTATGCCCGGTGCGTTCCATTCAGACTCTAAAGGGTGATTGCGTCAGTATCTGACTCTGAGAGACACCGACCAAGCATTAGTATTTGAAGAGTTGGGAATGAGAACAGGTTGGGTTGTGGTCATTTCATAGCCTGGATGCCAGCCGAACTTAGCCCCACCCACAACATTTGAGGTCGGGAAGTTCGGACCAATCAAATCGTCAGGGCGGGCTTTATACGATGATGGACAGATGATCAACAGTAACGTAATCAACCACGTCACCAAAGAGCGCTTGGGTTGAATTTGTTTACAACATTTTTTAAAAACGTGCATGTCGCGTTCTGACTGTGTTATTAAGTTCTGACAGGACCGACAAATGTGATAAGATGTGTTTGCTGTATCGTTGAGTTCTAATCCTAAACGGAGAACTTGTTCGTATACGCATTCACCTTTACTATTGCTCTCAAAAATGATGATCGTGTTGGTAAGTACTCTGTGTATCCTTAAATATTTTTACAACACCGATCGTTTACACTCATCTTCTTCTTCTACTTCTTCCAGCGTGCGTGCAGTTGACTTCTGTTGACAACTATGCGTCGCTCAGCATACGTCACATACTCCGTTGCTCTGATTGGTTGTAGGTCTATCCAATTAAGTGCAGAGGCATTTTCTTTCCTGGTTCGGTTGAAACACGCCCCATAAACACAGCATCAGACTCATATTCTGACTAGAATCTGAGTATGACAACGTCAGTCGTTTCACGTATTTCTGTGAGATCAGGCTGATGCAGGGTTTCCCCAAGAAAAGTTGTCTAGCCCGGTGGCAAGTGTCTTTTTTTCGACCAGGGCCCAGTTGGGGCCAGTCCCAGAGCATTAATGTAGAGCCCAATAGTTTCTGTGAAAAATCTATAAGACAGATTCCATAGGGCCCTCATTAAAGCTATAGTGCGTAGTTTCTGTCTCCCCCATGAGGAATTCTAAGTAATGACAACAAAACTGTTGGCGCGTCCACATGATACAAGCCTTAAGTGATCGCAGACCTGTGTGGAGCTGATAGTCTTAATTAGCTTTGTAGCAACTCATTTGGCAATGGCTTCAAAGTAACAGACTTTCATTAATATCAAAAAGTTGTATGTCAGTGCTAAAAGCTAACTGGAAATTTGAAAATATGACTACGTCTAAGTTTCCCACCGATCCGCCCCACTGTAACTGTAGTTTAACAAACGTAACAAATTATTCCCAGTGGCTTAGTCCTGGTGGGGGGCAACTCAGGCCCGGTGGGCCACCAGGCTTGCAATACACTGGGGGAAACCCTGTGATGATATCATGTGTATAGCCATCAAGTGCATATTATAGACCCCATATACTTGGTTTGTGTATTAAAAGTTTGCTTAAAAAAGTCAGGTGGAGAGGTTCACCATCTCATTAACAGAGTTAGCTTTAATTAGATAGATAGCCACAGCTGCTTAAATCTTCTAGCAAGTTGTCAAATGACAGCCATCAGATAGACAAGCCTGCTTTTGTTTACTTATGAGTGAAATCATAGACCAATTTCTTAAAAATAACTATGAATATTGAGTGGTGAATCTGCCTCTGTTATCGTTTTAGACTGCATATGTGCCATGCTAGAATGGAAAGCTTGGCAGGCAAAAGTAAATAAGGGGAATGGGGCACAACTGGGTCAAGTCTCTGCTACAGTACTTCATTATTAGGCACAATTAATATCTTTACATAATGGATAATGGCGCTACTCTTAGGTTTTTTTTCTCTCGCATTCAAAAGATTTCAGCTCAGCAATAACATATGAAAAACTGCAGGATAATCAGAAGGGTATCTTCCAAAACTTTTTTGGTTTTTATTCTTCATGTATACTTTCAGACAGTAATTACACATATATTAGGCAGGTTTATTTCACATTTGCCGCTTGCTATTATGCATTTTATGCTTTGTTTGGCTACTCTGTGTTATACTCTATATTGATCCATGCTATGTTACTTCATTTTGTTTGTGATTGATTTTCTGTTGTCCTGAGAGTCATGCCTGTGTTAAAAAGTCTGTCATCAGAGTTCCAAGGATTTTATGTTTCAAACACTGTGCCAAGGTATCGGTTAGACATGTATGAATGGATTTGCAGGACATTTTGTTAAAAGGCTGGCCAAGGAACAAGGAAAAACTTCACTGCTGTGGATATGGTTCCTCACTGATTTGATGAAAGAGCACAATCAAACTTGAGAGGAGGTGAACCCTCTATTATTGGCCAACACAGAGACACTGGAGAGCTCATGCCTGTATTAGATATTAACACAGCGCCACATTTTTGCCAATTTGGTACAGTGGTAGAAGGGCAGCCCTATTAACTACTGAGCTAATGCACACCTGACTGACCATTTGGTGTTGTAAATAGTATGCTGAAGTACCGTAAAGTGGCCAGAATGTTAATAGGCATACAGGCAGTGACAAATTAACAAAATACTTCATGGCAGGTAATTGAATGAAAGTTGCAAAGAAACTCCCGTACACGTAACATGCAAAAATAAATGTAATTGCTGGCAACGTTTCGGTACTAGACCATCATGGTACCAATCCATTCTCACTCCCAACTCGTCATATACTGACGCTTGGTCAGTGTCTCTCAGCGTCAGATACCAACGCAAACATCACTCTTTAGCGTCTGTATGGAACGCCCCCCTTACAGAGCAGCAGCTCGACCGCGGCGCTGTAAGATGACGTAGTATTAAGAGCATCAGCGATAGCGAGTAGTATGAAAGACCGTTTGTTAGGGGTGGTGGATGGGTCAAACAACACAGGACTTTTCACCTATGGCGGTGTGGAAAACCAACTTAGTGCTACATGGTAAAATTTCGGCCTACGGTGAGGCCGGAGTATGGGAAACTTGGTAAATGTAGACAAGGCCATATTGTGATGAGTTGACGCATCATTTCTGAGTGGAGGACAAGAGAGGAAGGAACAATGGCACAATGAATTCCCATTTTCTCAGAGACCCAGGAAAAGGAAAGTTCTGGGGGGGGGGGAGATGTTCAAATTTAAAAATGGGACACTGCATATAGGCAATTAACACCATTCTTCTACTTTCCCTTTGAATCCTTGAAGAAAATACTGTTGAAGAAAGGATACCAACGGTAAATTTGGTGGTAGAGAGAGGTGACCTTGTTAGGTAATTAACATCTTATTCGGAGTTTAATTAGACAAACTAAATCAATTCAACCTAAGTATGAAAGGAGGGCGCCTCTGAAAACCGGGAAGGGAGAAGGAAGGTAGATTTTGTTTTAATTGTATGAAAGCATTAAAAATGCACCTGTTCGCCAGCAAATTGCCTCACTCATGGAAATCCACAGGGAGATGCAGCCCCTATTCAAAATAGCATCAAGTTGTTAAGATAGCTATTTATGTGCTTGGGTACATGGAAAAGGAAAAACAGAGGAGGGGGGGGGGGGATCCAAATTATGTTCCTTGTTGTTCACAGTCCCCCTTGTTAGGGATTCTAAACAATGCCTGAGAAACTTTTTAGATTTAGCGCTTTGTGTCTCTGTTGGCTTGTCTCCGCCAGCCAAACCCTGTCTTAACCCCCTTTGGTGTGCAGCGAACAAACTCAACCTCCCCGCAATCATTTCCTTGATGTTTTCATCCTCTCTTTTCTCCATCTTTTCTTCTCCCTCTCCTCTCTTCTCTTGAATCCCAGAGCTAGTGCTTTATTTGCATCTGGTCCAAAAATAAAAGAAATAAAAAATAAAAAGGATGTGTTGAATGACAGGCCAGTGACAGGAGACTGTATCTGAATCACAGATTCATCAGAAATTTAATTGAGATTGGGTCCAGAGGTCATGAAGTTAATGTAGCAGGGAAGGGCTGGCCTCGTAACCATGATTGATAGCATGGCAGTAGCCGCACTTTCACACGTGTGCATGCCTTGTTTTGGAGTATCTGTGT
Source organism: Sander lucioperca (assembly GCF_008315115.2). Lineage (NCBI taxonomy): Eukaryota > Metazoa > Chordata > Actinopteri > Perciformes > Percidae > Sander > Sander lucioperca. Next base: position 43,158,724 of record NC_050175.1, on the reverse strand, counting down.
GTGCATGTGTGCTGCTGGATGACATGTTGTGTAGTGTAGTGGATGATCTCTGCCGCTGCCACAGTTGTTACCTCGATTATATTAACTGGTCAGTAGAAATGTAACGATACACTCATCTCACAGTTTGATAGGATTCACGATTTGAAGTTCACAATACGAGTTTCTAACAGAATGAGCTGCAGACAAAATGACTGAAAAATATTCCTTTATTTATATAAACAAAACAAAACAGATGTGTCCTCTTATTAAAATAAATAATAACAAAAATGTAATAAAATAATAAAGACAAGAGAACGGTTTGTTTATTGCTAAGGCCGTATGGTCTAATTTAAAGGTCCCATGGCATGAAAATGTCACTTTATGAGTTTTTTTAACATTAATATTAGTTCCCCCAGCCTGCCTATGGTCCCCCAGTAGCTAGAAATGGCGATAGGTGTTAACCTGGGTATTCTGCTCTGCCTTTGAGAAAATGAAAGCTCAGATGGGTCGATCTAGAATCTTCCCTTTATGACATCATAAGGGGAAAGGTTACCTCCCCTTTCTCTGCTTTGCCCGCCCAGAGAATTTGGCCCGCCCATGAGAAAGAGAGAGGCACATCATGGCTTGAAAACGAGCAGAGCATGGCAGTTGGTCAAGGCCACACCCCCACCCTCCACCTTGCCCCCCCTCTCTCCTCCTCAATAGCATTTAAAGCTACAGACACAGAAATGGCACATCCTAAGGAAAGCTCATTGTGGGACTGGCTCTAGTGGCTGTAATTCTGCACCAAGGCTGAATTTCGGGAAAGAGACTTCAGATACAGTATTAGGGGACCACTAAGGCCTATATAAAAGAGACTTCAGATACAGTATTAGGGGACCACTAAGGTCTATATAAAAGAGACTTCAGATACAGTATTAGGGGACCACTAAGGCCTATATAAAAGAGACTTCAGATACAGTATTAGGGGACCACTAAGGCCTATATAAAAGCATCCAAAAAGCAGCATAGGACCTTTAAATGGTTATTTAACATGTAATAACAATAACCACGAGTTGCAACTGAACGCACCATTAAATCCCTTCTCTGTTTTTTTCCCCCGGACAACTCTGACTACGGCAGTAGCCACAGTGTCTCAAAGTGCAGCTAGTCTCCTCTGTGTCTTTAGCTGCAGACTGTTGGACGTCCCGGTGCTGGAATCCTTTCCAGTGAAATACAGTCACACTTTACACCGTTTAGCTGTCAGCATTTTTACCGTGTTACTAGCTAACGGCAGGCTAACATTACGTGCTGTGAAATGTAACGTCACACCCTAGGTCGTTTAACAAATTGACTCATGATTCATTTTTCATCTCAACCGGTTGTAATCTTCACACATTTATATCAATTTAACCGATTCACGATGCATCGTTACATCCCTACTGGTCAGTGCAGAGTTTTACAGTCAAATTGGAATATTTCCATAAAAATGTTGCAGTTATACCTGATAAAGTTGTTTTTGTGCTTTAGAGTTTGATTTCCTGTGCTGTTTGTGAGATATAAACGTATCAAGGGGAACCTACTTTGTGAGCTTCTGCCAACCATAGATAATTACAGTACATGGATGGAGACTAAGAGTGAAGTGGGAGTGTTTTTACAAAAAAAGTCTGTTATTAAAGTAAATCTCAAAGTTGTACTCCTGCGATTTTATTATTGCACTTCCATTAAGTGAAAGAGACTGATTTTTGAAAAAGAATGATTAAAATCTAAGCAACAGGGGCGAGACATCCTTCCCTGCTTCCGAAATGACCTCTTCTTTCAAACCCCATAAATCTAATTTGGCTTTCTGTTAATTGTTCTCTGCAGTCCAAGTCGAGATGAGAGAGGTTATCTTCCAAGACATTTTCAAAAGCTCCCTATATAACCGTTTCCAGAGACTGTGTAATACTTCTCCTGACAAGACCATTGAACTTTGTTTGTAAAATCAGTGGTGTGTTCCTTTAACACTTCCATCCTTTTAAGCTAAGTGGACACTGAGTTAGGACTTCTTTTTGCCAAAAACTTGTAAAAACTGTCCCGCTCCAACTGATTTAGGTGTGTGGTCCTATTTGTTTTAACTTTTTTTCCCCCTGTTTATTTTCACATTGGGTCTAAGGTTGGGGGCGGCCGTTTTTTTGTTTCAGGTTATTGTTCATTTATTTTAAATTATATTATTATTCACTTTATTAATTTTTATTTGAATTTTTGATTGCATTATGTGTTGTTCAAAAAAAGCTCATGGATATTTAAAGGCTTCTTAAGGCCAAAAAGCGTCAGGAGTTTTGTCAGTCCATTAGTTGAAAATAAAATTAACCAAAATGATCAAGACGTGAATCTTTGGCTGTTTTACCACTGGAGACCTGAATTTGTTTGGAGGAAGCATACCATTTGAGACTATTGGGGTGATTAAAGGGGACAGTGGCTGTCAGCATCTGACGCAACGAAAAAAGCGCCCTTCAGCATGTTTGTATAACGTACCAGGGAGAGCAGCAGCTACACTGGGTTTAGCGAGTAGTATGTAAGGGGTAAATTCCGCATAGGGAGATTGGTTGGGGTGGTGGATGGGTCAACCAAAACAGGACTTTCACCCAGGAGACCGGGGATCGTGTCCTGTGTGTTTCCTAAAGTCCCTAACTGTCCCATTATTCCCAAGCGTCACAGAAACGTAAGCCCACCCACGACCTTTTCCTAAACCCAACCATCCCGTTATTCCCGCGAGTCACGGAAACATAAGCCCACCCGCAACCTTTTCCTAAATTCAACCGTCCCGTTCCCGCAAGTCACGGAAACGTAAGCTCACCCGCAACCTTTTCCTAAACTCAACCGTCCCGTTATTCCTACGACTCGGGGACCTTTTCCTTAACATAACTGCGTCAAAAGGGACGCCAATAGTCCCAAGCACATTTAGTTAAAGAGCGTTATATGACGCTAAGGGAGACTTTTAGCGTCAATAACACCGACAAAAGCACCTGACAAACCGTCCGTATTTTACGAGATGGGAGTGATAATCTGTTGGCCCTTTTAGTAGTCTTTAGTACTTCCTTCTTTTTTTGTTTTGGCTTACTGGTAGTGGGTGGGGCTTATCAATTATCCCCAGGTGCTCAGAGTTAATTAGGAGATGGAGTCTCGGAGAGAAGAGAGACTCGTGTGGCGAAATTACGGAGGTGGAGTGTAGCTATCAACAGTGAAGAGACATTTGCCCTTGGAGCACCTTTGCCTGTGGCCTGGAAGCCCAAATGCCTTTTATTGCCAGCTTTGTTTTCTTTTTGACCAACCACTAATAACAAAAAATTGAACTAGACACTAGCAAGGCTGGTTGCTTGTTTGGAGCTGCTGACGGAGCTAGCTGAGGTCGCGGTTCAAAGTAAGAATGAAGAATGAATTGTTAGCCTAGACATCTTACCGTCGTTTGGAGACGCTCCCATAACACAAAGGATCTGAATACTTCTTCCACCACTGATCTGGATCGATAATCGATTCGAAGATCCACAATCCAATTATCAATGCAAAGTGAAAATATCGATACATAGTCTGTAAGAACACCTTTATTTTAGATCCCCATCTTTTTATTGAAAAGAAATGTTTCTTTTTCATTTAAACGGCTGGAAGAGCTCAGTAATAAATCTGACAAATCATATTTCAGTTGCTTTTTTGAGTTGATATAAATAAAACTGCGTCTCACATCGGTCGCAGGCCCCTGAATCGCATCGAAATCGCATCGTGACAGACTTTAATATTTCAGCAAATATTGTATCGTTGTCCAAAGAATCAATATAATATTGTATCGTGATATAATAATAATAATACATTTTATTTATGGGCGCCTTTCTTAATACTCAAGTACACCTTACATGAACAAATAGTAAAATGATAGAAACAGATACAAAACAAAGACCACACAACAGCATAGTAGGTATATGAATAGATAGGTTTTTATTGACACCCTTGGTTGTTGTTGTAGTAGTACGCTGCTGGTCTCCTACCACCAAACGGCATGCAGCAGGTACTGAGAATGCACTTGCACAACTGTAATTGGCCACAATTGCTGCTCTAATAACGCAGCCCTCACCTCGTGGTCCTCTCGAGGAGAGCCTTTTCTCTGCAAGGGATGAGCACAAAGCTAAGAGAGAGCAGGGGAAGAGACAGACAGAGACAGGAAAATAAAGAGAGGCCAGGCCACCATGAAAAGAGCCAGTGAACAAAACCACTCCACCTTGCATGAGACGAGCTCCGATTGGCAGCGCTTCATCCGGCTTCAATTATACAGACTAATTAGAGTTTTACAATTTCCTTGTTTGAAGTAAAAGAAACGACAATGGAGGTCATGTGAAAAGCTCTAATGCAGAGCGTAATGGTGTAAAAAAAACCAAGACCTTAATCCAACACTACCATGTGCCCTCTATGATAACATAGAAGACAGAGTGTAAAGAGCAGAAGACGATATAGTGGCAACAAAAAAAAAGAAAAACTAAATTATGTCGTCCTCTACTCCATCTCTCCTTCCTGTGCGCCTTTCTTCCCTCCATCTTTGCTTTCCTCTCTTTTTTTATTTCCAGGCTTTTTTTTTTTTTTTTATTCTAAGCCATCTGGCCCTCTCATCTTCCACTGTAAAAAAAAAGAAAGAAAACTAATTCATGTTCCGAGTCATCTGCATGATGAACAGTGCAGGTCCAGGTGCTACTGGTGTAAAAAAGGAAAGAGAAAGAGAGGGAGGGATTGCAAGAGACAGAGACAGATAGAAAGAGAAAGACAGAGTCAGAGAAAAGCTAAATTGCATATGTATACTCATTATGTATGTAAGCCTATATAAACAAGGGCTCATTTTATAGGATGGTCTTTTATTGTTTAACTCCATCTTATTACGATACTCACATGCCATTATGTACATTGAGATAATTATTGGTCTATGTAATCATTCCTCCTGTTCATACTGGCCATAAGCAGATCCCTTTCTAATGTGACTACGCTGTAAAAATGGGGAACGAAAATGCATTTTGGGGCCTCTTGGCGAACCATGCAAACAGTCCGCCACGGACCTTTGTTGCTGTTATGCCCTCTCTTTCGCTACCCTCATTTCCTATCATCTAATGAGGGAAAAGATACCCAAAAGATATGTTAAAAATGCTTTCAGCCAAAGCTAAAATTAGCATTAACCCAATATGTGACCTCTGCAGTCCGTACACTTACAAAGGTTATTTTTTTTAACAGTTATCCGGCAGCGGTTTGGATCTTCCAAGGTATTTTTGTAACCACACTGGTGCTTACTGTCTGCCTGGGATGAGAACATCTTTCCGGGGCAGAAACCACTTAAATCCACAAAGTATTTCACAGTATTTCCACAAACTGAAATTACTGTACATTGTGTCTTTTCTGTTACAGTATATGGGCCCTATCTTGCAAACAGCGCAATTAACTTTGTACACCGACGCATGTATCATTCCTATTTTGCACCCGAGGCATAGCGGACTTTTCCCTCCACAGACTCGCGTCGGTAAATTAGGGAATGAACTTGCGCTCCCCGGGGCGGTTCAGCAAAAAGAGGAGGCGTGTTCCTGGCAAACGTTCCCTAGTGCTATTTTGCAGTTTCAGAAAACAATTCCGCCACAGACCAGGAAAAACCTAGTCTAAAGTCAGTGGCGCGTTATTCAGATGCTATTTTAAGGGCGCACGCTTGGCCGTAATGTAGTGTGCACACCGCACATAGACTTTGTTTCTCTCATCTCACGGACCCAGTAGTTCCCATTTTTGCAAACCATACATAAATACAAGGAAAAATATGACCTTGTTTTACACAACATTTCCATGAATCATGGATGTGTTGATGACATAAATGAGGAAATATTAGAGGACTTAAGGAGATGTGATGTTGAACTGCATGTGCCGATGCCACTTAACCCAAATGCCCCAGCAGCAGCACGGGAGAGGAGAGACAGAAGAGCTGCATCGTCTATAGTGAGGTCATCTCGGTCTAATGTTAGACTACATTGCAAAAATATCACCATGCATTCATAACCTCGTGACTCAGTGAGAGTGTGCCCAAAACATCGGAAAGTATGTTTTTGTGACATTTCTTTATTTACATTTTGTCAAAAAGAAAAATCAATAGCAAAACCACTGTAAACCACTCTCCTGGTGTGCGCCCATGGATGTATTAAGAACATGCGCCTAGCAAATCAGCCATTATAATAGCAACCGCCATGGAACAAGCACGCCTGCTTTTAAAGGGAATGTGAGATAACGCTCTGATTGGTTTATTGTTACGCCCAAACCACACCTATGAGTAATGTAGCTACTTCAGACCAACCCATTTTAGATTTGTGTCGGGCGCAAGAGTCATTTATCCTGCTACTTGCATTTGGCGTTTGATACTTGCGTTTCAGATTGTTAAAATAGGGCCCATAATCTGTATATCTGTTCTGCGAACCATGTGTTGTGCTCTCTTTTGAGACTCAAGGACAGCCATGCTAGTGGATCTGTGAGACTAACGTGTTCATATCCACTGGGTCGCCGGCGGTTACATGAGTTTGGACCCGTTTCACATTAAGGATTTAATCATAAAAGTTCAAAATGTGTGTCAATATGGACATGTTACACATCGCCAGATTGTTTAAATTCTCCAAAATTCAATTGTTTAGTTCATTTTACTGAAATCATGAGCACCAAAGCATGATTTATAATCTTATGCCGCGTTCTATTTACCTCGGAACTCGGATTTTCCGAGGTCAAAGTCGGTAACACGCCCCCTGACCTCAGATTTACGAGCTCGGAACTCGGACAACCTCGCAGGAGCCCGAGTTCAAAATCCAACATGGCTGCCCCCTGTATCAACAGACTTATAAGCACTTCTGTCTTATTTGTGTCACTAAATCAGTCGTTCACACAGGCATGTTCAACTTCTATCTGTGGACATGTTGTTACGCTGTTTGCATGCACAAAAAACGGCGTAATGCGTTGTTATCAACTGGTATTGCTAACAATAGCTAACCGGGCTAGAGCTAATGAAAACAATGAAAATCCGACTTTTAAATGGAACGCATTCAACTCGGGTATGACGTCATTCCCAGCTCCGGCTTCCGAGTTCCAAGGTAAATAGAACGCGGCATTAGTGTTCATGCCAATGAACAAAAGAGATGAGAAATCATGACGATTCCCTACCTGTGAGCTGGTCCTGAATGCTGAATCTGGGTCCATTCCTGGCTTAGGCTATTTGTATTCCTTTAGTCCGTAAGTGTCCACAGATCAAAAGAATCAAGAGTTTTTCATTAAAATGAATCTAAGTTCTGAACACTGTCCTGTAGAGTCCATTGCTAACTGCTAACTAATTGCTAACTGTTTGCTAACTTTGTTTGCTTAACTTGTTCAGTCTTAAAGAATATTTTCTCTTCTTCCTGCACCGTGTTGCTGGGTATGCTTGTTTTCGTTAGGTTGCTGCCTACACAATGAAACTATCCCCATCTTTTTTTGTGTAGTTTTCACCCCGGAACAGCCCCCGACATCCAGCAAGTGCTCCCAAAGCTGTGTCATTTCCTGCTGAGCAGCCATGTTAGGACCAGCTGTCATCCAACAGTGTATTAATAGCATTATAGGAACGTCCAATGGGAGCCAGTCTAATTGAATGCATAACAGAGCTAAGTCCCGCCCAGCAGTCACATGACTGTTTTTGCGAGAAAAAAAAATTAATGCATGTATTTTTATATCATTTCGAACATTGAGGTCACTTGGAGAGGTTTTTTGAGAGGTTCGGGGAAAACTCCCTAGCTCCCCTAAGGTTAGGCCAAGAGGTCTGAAACTTTATACAGGTGTTGTTGACAAGATGTAGAAGGTATTTGTGGTGTTCTGCATAGTGTGGCACAAGCATGTCTTAGTTATTGTTATTCAAATATGATTTATTATTAACAAGAACCAAAAAAACTGTTGACCCATGTTTGAACTGATGTAGGTTAAGTTGTGTTTTAATAACATGCTAAACAAGCACATTTTCAGAAACTAGAAGAATTTAGGTTTTAAATTAAGCTGTATATGAGGCTTAATTTGGCCTTGCAGTTCTTCTATTTTCAGCTTTTCCATGTGGGTATGGCAAAAAGTTAAAAATCCTAAAAACAGGTGGATATGAACACAGCCGAGGCTGTATTACTACAGCTAGTTCAGTCTGCTCAAAGTGATGGTCTTTTTCACAACAGCAGAGCTAAATGCTATCGCCAGCACGCTCAAAATCCCAATGGCAACATACTAATGTTAAGCAGGTACTGTGTTTATTGACCATTTTAGTTCGGCATTTGCCAGTTTTCACTAAACACAAAGTACAGCTGAGGCTGATGGGAGTGTCATTAGCTTTGCAGGTATTTGGTCATAAACTAAAATAATGGACAAAAATAAATGTTGACCTGATAATGGTGCTATACGGAAAAGGGATCCCTAATGGTTACACTTCATCTTGAGGGGATGAATGTGAATGTGAATTTGTCTGTACCAAATTTCATGACCACCCAACACATGTGCACCGAGGGAAACTGCACTGCTAATGTCAGCTAGCGCGTTAGGCTATATTCAATTAAATAAATTCAGTCAGTTTAGATGCTAAATGGGGTAGTTCTTACTCCTCCCCAGACAGTAAAAATAAACCTACACAAGACTAACAAGATGAAGATGAAGAGATTTTGGATTTTGTCACGTTACGAAGGAATCTTGTCGGCCCGTATGGAGAGGAGGAATGAATACAGGGTGAGTAATTCTTCCAACAAACACGGGGGTAAAAAACTTTTTAAGAGGGGTTTGTATTTACTGCATTTGTTTGTATTTCATATTTGATCCTCGATACAACCAGGCAGACAGACATTAAGTAAAGAGGTGAAAATGAAGATGGAAGCAGAGAGGTGAAAGGGGGTGAAAGCTACGGCATTTTTGTTTCTTAGCACCCAGACGAGCTATTGCCCCTGTTACCTTCAGTTTTCAAAATCGCAGGACAGACTGCTCACTCCTTGTCTGTTCCTCTGATTGTCCCTCTTTTTCTTTATGTATTTTTTTCCTCTTTCTGTCTTATTCAGTTTCTTACTCTCTCTCCCTGCCTCCATCTCTCTCTCTCTCTCTCTCTCTCTCTCTCTCTCTCTCTCTCTCTCTCTCTCACTCTCTGACTTAAAAGTTTTCTATTGAAGGGAATTCAATCACCATAATGAATCTGAGGCCAGGCAGCAATCTTCTTCACAGGACAAAATTCTAAGAGGTGGAATTTGTAAAATGAATAGCTTGAAGAAGGTAAATGGACATGTGGCAAATGTATACAGTATGTGTCTATGTATGTGTATGGACTTTGGCGTGTGTGCGTGTGTGTGTGTGTATGTGTGTGTGTGTGTGTGTGTGTGTGTGTGTGTGCATATGTGCATTTATGTATATTTCCCACTTAATGAGTGTTGTTATAAACCAACCCTGTGACTGTTAGCTCTCGTTGTCCAGGATATTACCACCAAAGATTGGTTATATCGTAGTCTCGCATTATCAGACCTTCCTCCACAGCGCTGCGTAGGAGGGTCTGGCATCTGGCGTCAAGCGACTTCAACATGCACGCAAAGCATTCCGGGAAGGCAGCGCTGCATTTGAAAAAATGCTGCGCATCCAAAAGCTGGCCGATGCCCATCTTTATGCAAATGAATCCGTTGAACGTGACGCGACTATCCAGTAGAAGTAGACAAAAATCTTTTAAACTGACCTTTGTCGATCTGAAATGAAGACAGATTCAGCAACTGTATGGCCTATTTCTCGGTTAAAATGTTTTCAGAAACACGTTTCGGTGAACTATTTTCGTAAAATACTAGATCGTATTCTCAACGAGCCGCCATGACACTCTGTTGAAATTCTCGAGAAGCCAAACCCACGTCAGGCGTTCGTCCAATCAGCTGCCGGTCAAGGGCGTGGAGCATCAACCATGGATGTATGACGTCGCGACACCACGCTTCAGTCATGTCGAACAAATGGATCTCTGCCGTTACACACTTCGCCCCAAGCACCACCCCCTCCAGGTCAGAGGTCAAAATAACAAACAGTTGGATTGTAACATCACACATGTCTGCTCACCCTATGTATCTTGTTTTGTGATTGTCCCTGCTGGTGTCTTTTCATGTTTCACTGTTTTTACCTGTATGATTTAACACATTGTAAGGCAGCCTTGGGTGTCCTGAAATAAAATATATTATTATTATTATTATTATTATTATTATTACATATGTGTTGTGTGTACACTGGATCTTTCAGTCACCCTGTGAAACGAGGCAGTTGTCATATTTAGGAAGCGTCATTCAGCGTGGTTGTGGGGAAGTTGTGCAATTGGGCTGATTCTGATTGGTCAGCATACTGGATGTGATGCTGACAAAGACCACTGTTAGAGATAAAATGGAATGCTTGTCTTTTCCAATATTGTGTCATCTTCCTGTCCTCTTTCGGAGGAGTTGTAAGATGTTGATTTAAAACAGGATTTAAAAGCAGAAAAAAAATGACGAAGCAATTTCTTCAAGGCTGGTCCCAGACCTCTAAATCACTGCCCACATTTCAGATTTGTTTACCAATGTAAATAGAGAGCCAAAGTGACTGCTGAATCAGAAAATTGGCCAAAGTAAACTCACTGTCAGGCTGAATGAATTAATAAAACAAAATGTCGATTCAATCTGATTATCTAGCTATGGACCTCTAGCAAGCCAGTTTTAACTGCACCAAAAGGCAACACATCCTCACTCCCATCGCTTCAAAAAGCAGTGCTTGGTCAGATGCATTTCGCGCAAAAAGTCTCCTATAGCGTCATATTTAGACGTGCTTGGTAGGGACTCTAGGCGTCACGTTTTGATGCTCTGGGTCGGGACCCCTGGTGTCACTATTTGACGCTCTCGGGACTTGCGTTCCATACAGAGATTGATTATAATGGTGATTTTTCCGTCGGAATCCGATGCTGAGAGCCACTGACCAAGTGTCAGTATTTTATGAGTTGGGAGTGAGAATGGGTTGCAAAAGGGGATGCAAGTCAAAAGGGTTCGGAACAACGGTCTTACCTTATTCCACATTTCACATATTGGGGTGGGTTACAGGTGTAATCTGGAAATAAATGCACACTTCCTTTTTATCTTTGTCAACTGACCAATGGAGTTATTTATAGTAGCTGATGGTCACTTCTTAAAAACACCACAAATAATGGTTTACCAAGGACGGAGACAAAGTAAAGATAGCATGAAGCCTTCGGACCACCACTTTTAGTTAAGATTCGATGACAGTGGCACCGCTCAGAGGGGTGTTGGGGGGCGAGTAAAAGTTTAACAGTATGAGGATGAGGATGTGCAAATTCCATGACATAAAGCCAGTGAAATGGAGCTCACACACAGTCATCCACTCATAGTCAATCCCAAGTTATTTGGCCAAGAAGGGAACCTTAACATTTTCACAATATGAGAAATCCAATGTCGTTTATAATTCTAAACCTCCACGACTTCATGCTGCCTGCTAACATCACACTGAGTGCCATTATCCTACAACAATAGCTGGTTCTGTACCACCTGAACATTCTGGTCAATAAAACCGCAGAGAGACTGTGGAGCTGCAATAGAGATGCCAGGACTGGCTGCGGCTGTAATGAACTCTTAAGACCAAAGTACTGGCCGTGGGTGTGTGTGTGTGTATGTGTGTGTGTGTGTGTGTGTGTGTGTGTGTGTGTGTGTGTGCGTGTGTGCGTGTGTGTGAGCCATGTAATGGCCCGAATGTATGTAAGTGCATGTACATTTGTCAGTGCAACAGTATAGACACATATGTACATTTACATTAGCACGTCTTGTGAGCGTGCATGTCTGACAGTGTGTGTGTGTGTGTGTGTGTGTGTGTGTGTGTGTGTGATCGAGCCAGTAGCTCATCAGTGTCAGGGCTGAAAAGGTTGTGGGATGAATGAGAGCAGAGAATCAAAGAGAGATTACACGTCTGACCATGTATCATCCTCGATATATTGAACGCAGCCTTTGTGGAGATGGGGGCCGCTTATAAAAAGTGGCATTGTGCGGCGGCTGAAAGAGCGTGTGGGCTCAACTCCATGACTAATCTGTCCCCCCGCATTATTTTATTCAATCTTCCCCCGACTTTATGTCTTCGACATTTTTGCTACACTCAGTAACTTTGAGTTGAATGGACAATTTTAAAGATTTTTAAAAGGCATTTGCTCGGGCCCGTACGCTGAGAGAACAAAAAAAGAGACTATCTCTTTGTTTCAATGCATAATTTATGACTAAAAATGGTCCTCCGACTAATTCTAGCAGGCAGGGTAAAGTCTTGAGCACATTCTTTTTAGACTCAATATTGAAAAGAGTGTTGAATTTCTAAAGGGAAACATTTGATAATGCATAAAAGGATTCCCTTTCTCTTTCTTGCCTCTATAACCCACTTCACCCTACGAACTCACTTAGACAAAAAAATACATTCACTGGTACGTTCACACACGCATATGAACACACATTCACTGGTACAATTCACTCTCTCCATCTCTCTTCCTCTCTCTGCTCATTGTGCTTGATCCTAACTAGAAAAGGATGTCACATACTGTACCCGTGTGACTCTAAATGACAAAACCCACCAGTGTCACAACAAAGAATTGTATACAGCATGAAATTTAATTGCTTGAGCACTTGGAAAACCAACTTTCTTCTTTTAAAACTCAGCATATCTACCCCATGCTATTTACAGAACTGATTCTAAAATTAAGTGTGAAACACTGAAATACCAAAACCCTAGCACACTTAGAGATACTTTGCACATTAAACAACCATATCCCACACATGGCATACCATTTTCCACAGTATAGCTAAACATTAGCAGGCGGGCAACAAGATACGTATTCCTGCTGCCAGTTGTGTCTATAGCACTGATCAACAGCAGGTGGCGGTAAAACGCAAAAAAGAATATCAATGCACCCGTAAACGAAGAAGTAGACTACAAGTTGGTAAACGACAAACGATATGAAATATTTAAATAAATTGGCTTTGCATATGTTTCAAGACGAACGGAATGCGTAGGTAGAAAAGCACCAGAACACACTCCAACAATGTTTTAAGTGTGAAATTAATTTCAGTTTAGGAAATTCTGTAGATAAGCAGCCTGTGAATCAGCAGACAATGTTCATTTTGGCTACAAGGGACTACCCGAGAGGCCAAAATCAGGACAGCAAGTACCTATTGTTCTACCACCCTTTGATACACAAGGCATACAAAACGTCAGAACTAACTTGTTGGCAAATCTAGAAACACTAAATGTTTCTTTTTTAAGCAAGCCTACAGTGGTGATGTTTAGCGTGCCAACTGGAAATGTTCATGCATATATACTTCTGATTTAAATAAGTCTCAAGTCTGTTATTTTACAGACTTGAGTGGAGAAAGAGGCCTGAACTGGAAGCAGCAAGTGGGGAAAAGACTAATGGAATAGGCTCTGAGTTTTTTAGTTAAAGTGATGGTTCAGAGTAATATCACCCTAGGGTCCTTTGCACCATCACCTCGAGCCAAACAACCCCCCATAAGCTTTTTGTCCCTTGGTCATTGAGGAAGTTAGCATTATCAGCCGAATGGCTTAGTGCAGGCGCTAATGGATCCAAGAGTGTATTTCGTAAATTACCCCACTAATAATGCCCGGAATTATACCAAACTTCTACAGTAGCACAAATAGGTTCTGTACTCATAAAACGAGGCATTAGAACGTTTGTAAGTACACCAGGAGTTTATTTAAATAGCACTTGCCTGATGGCTTCTACTCTCTGCTGCTAGCGCTGGTAGCTAGCTCTCTGATTCTCCTCTATTAGTTGTAGCTCCTCGTCCGTGTATTCAGGCACGAAAAGGTACGGGAAATCTTCGAAATTGAGCCACTCATCGTCGCGTTCGATGCTCACCTCTGACTCTGCCATTTTCTTGATCTATTCTGCTGTTCTCTCGCTTCTTGCTTGGTAGTCTCTTCCGGCAATAGATGTTGTGCTCTGTGAGTGATCTTGTGGGATGTTGCGGGATCTCACGCGATAGTGCAGTAGCAGAGAGGAGTATCCATCAGGCAAGTGTTATTTAAATATACTTCTGGTGTAGTTACAAACTTTCTAATGCCTTGTTTTATAAGTACAGAAACTATTTGTACTACTGTAGAAGTTTGGTATCATTCCGGGCATTATTAGTGGGGTAATTTACGAGATACAAACGTGGATCCATTAGCGCCTGCACTAAGCTAACCAGCTGATAACGCTAACTCGACCAACGTTATAACAAAGGAAAAAAACTTATGGGGGGTTGTTTGGCTCGAGGTCAAGGTGCAAAGCAGCCTAGGGTGAAATTACTCCGAACCATCACTTTAAGAACTTGAATCATATCAAAAACCAAACGAGAATGTGTAGCTGGTATGCAAACCGCAGTGGGTCCAGGAGAGCAGTTAGCAAGGTCCTCGGGTGCCAAAGAACCAGCCTCTCAAGGTCTTTGTGAGATGTCATGTGAGGGCCACAGGCATTCACACCAAATCAGAAGTTGCGGAAAGTAGCAAATGGTTGTGCGGCAGAGTGGGAGTGTCACTGAAATGGCCCATTTGTGTCTCCACTGTGGTCCCCATGGTGTAAGCATTTAGCCATTCTGCTAGTATGCTGTGTCCTACAAGTGATTGTACGTCCACATCGGGGCTATCCTCTGACGTTTGGAATTTACCGAGAGAGAGTGAGGTAGCCATGTTCTTGATGGTGTGAATTCTGGGACCCCTGTACTATGCAGGCAGGCTTGCTGCAGCCTGACATTTGTTCCATCCCATTCCACACCTGCCTCGCACTGTTCTGTCCCATTTAGGCCTCAATCTTTTTCCAGTAGTTTTTTTTTGGACTACCCAAAGTTCCTGTCGATCCCTTGCCATGAGAAGCCTCTTCTCTCTGTTGAGAAGGCCTTTGATCTCCTCATCAATCCAAGGTTTATTGTTCTGGAAGCAGCATAGTAGTCTTCTTGGACGGTACAATGTTGTCCTCACAGAAACGGATGTAATCTGTTATGCAGTGAGGTAGATTCTCAATATCTTCCCCGTAGTCCTCCTAGAACAGTTCCCAGTCTGTCTCCTCAGCATCCTTAGACCAGACCTTCACTGTTCTTGTGCTGGCCATCTGATGCCTCACCATTGGCTTTAAGGTTAAAAGTGTATATGCCACCTTCACATTGACATACTTGAGGTCCAGGATCCTCTTGTTGCACAGTTTACATATTATTTGGAATTTGTCAGGACAGGAGAGAGGGAGACATGATTGAAATCCCTACAGATTATTCTAGGGGCACTGGGGTGTCGCGTTTGAAGTCCCACAATGACTGTGTAGATGACAGTCACTGTGTAAATAATCACAACAATGCTGTGCGAGAACTCCTGTGGCAAAAAGTAAAGTCTCAATTTTACCGCCATCAGTTGATTATCGGGAGTGCAAGTGCATTCCCTAACAGCTACATATCCAGGGTAACACCATTTAGAGATAACATCCATGGTTACACCATTTAGAGTTAACAAAGACAGCAAGACTTCCTCCTCTCTCTTTCCCCTGTCCACCTGAATTAGGATGAAGCCGGCTGGTTCAAGTGGGCTGTCTGATATATTCCCATTCAGCCATGTATCCATGAAGCAGAGCAAACTGCACTCTCAGTAAGCGCACTGGCTGTACACCAAAGCGGTCAGTTCATCCACCTTGTTGTCGTGTGACATCACTTTTCCCCATCATAATTGAAGTGAGAAAAGGTTGACATTTCTTGCGCCTCGTTTTTTTTCATTGACCTTTTGTCTGGCTTTATGCCAAGGTGAAAGTATCTCCTACGGTATAAATGCTCAAGGAAGTCCAGCTCCACGCCGGCAGTCCGGTAGTCCGGTAGCTCATCATGAGTGTAAGTGACCGTAGTCTCCAGGCAACTTGTATAGAAGAAAATAGTCCCTGAAAACGTAATGCCCTGCACCAGTTACACCGCAACTAAAAAGTTGCAGCTTACAAAAAAAGCTTCAGTGTAAAGTAGACAAAAGTCTACTAAAGTTTAGTGATTTAACTTTAACTATTAAAGAATAAATGTGAGGAAAATCGATAATGACAATATATTAGGGTAAAATCTTTCCATTTCTAGTGCCATGTATAGGCACAGTTAGGATTTAGAAGATAGGATTAGCATATAGGCTACATAGCAGTGCAGTGCAAATGTGGGTTTCATGGGATCAAATACCATTACTATTTCAAAGGACCCAAAGCCGACTTTTGTACATTTATAAAATAAAACCAAACTAGCACTCATTTTTTGTATAATGCATCATTGCTATCTAGTGCATAATTTCTTAATCGAACAAATCTGCATCATAAAAGTGTGAAATCTTATGAAAATCCAGTGAAGATGGCGAATCAGTTACTGTTTTCACCTTCAAAAATCTGTTTCCAAGGCAGGAGACCAGTGATTAAATGGCAAAAACTTCCCAGCGCCACTACTATCACACTGTCATCTTAGTCAATCTCTATCTGTCTTTTCCTCTCTCTCTCTTATACACATGCAAAGAGACAGACACATATAAACACACACATACACACACCAAACACTCCTCTTTACCTTCAAAAAGCCAGGGGAAGGCAGGCGGCATGAATAAATAGTCTAAGTGCTTATATTTCTATTCCTGCTTACCCAACTGCTAACAAGACCCAGTTCACAGTCAATGAGCTACTTCGGCATTCATGAGGATCACTGACAGTCACTTTGCATTCAACGCCAATCACAAACAGCAGAAAAAAGAGCACACACACACACACACACACACATCAAGAAATTTGATTACAAGAGGCATTCTGCGGTGCTTCAGCATTCCCCAGTGTTTTACCAAAATAAAACAGGCAAACCCGTACCCATCCAGCCGGTTTGAAGCCCACACATACATGAGTATAGCAACAAGCAGGGAAAAACATGATTACCCTCCACGCATTTAGAGGGCACTGGCATTAGGAGATTAGGTAAAGTAAGCAATCATCATTTGGATATTTGATGATGAAACTATCCTGTTAAATTGATTATAGTGGTGCACAGGGCAGGAGAGGGTGACAGCCACACCTGGCGACATATGGAGTGTGTGTGTGTGGGTGCATGTGTGTGTGCGTGTGTGTGTGTCAGTGATTTCCTATCACATGTTATAATGGGCCATACATTGCTCTGCTCCTCTGTCCATCCTCTGTATGCATGATGTTTTTCTCTTAAATTTGAAAGTGTTAGGGTGTGCTTGTGTACGTCTGTGACTTCACAATATACTACGGAAGATAACTCTATATTTACTTATGTCTGCAGTAGGGGAAACCACGTATGTGATCGGGCCTTTTCTGCTCGGGCCCCTCCGTTGTGTAACGACCTGCCGGAGGAGATCAGGGAAGCCAGCACACTGTCTTCTTTTAACCCTTGGGTTGTTGTCCCGGGTCAAAATTGGCCCGGCCTGTTTTGCCTGTTTATAAAGCATAAAGTCTAAATTATCATTGTCCTATCCTACAAATGTTGAGGTACATGTACTTTACTTGAGTCTTTTC
Source organism: Sander lucioperca (assembly GCF_008315115.2). Lineage (NCBI taxonomy): Eukaryota > Metazoa > Chordata > Actinopteri > Perciformes > Percidae > Sander > Sander lucioperca. The sequence continues at coordinate 43,141,185 of NC_050175.1, read as the reverse complement.
TTTTCATGCCACTTTCTACTTCTACTCCACTACATTTCAGAGAGAAATATTGTACTTTTTAACTCCACTACATTCATCTGTTACAGCTTTAGTTACTAGTTACTTTACACATTAAGATTTTGGCACACAAAACACATGTAGTTTATAAAATCTGATGTTTTATTATAAATTAAACTACCCAACGATATAACGGCCTACAAGTGCGCGAGGTGCCGGATGTTTCAGAGGCCGTTGCAGTTGAGTTTAGCCGACAAAAGGTGACCGTCGTGTGGTGAGGACACTTTCAGCATCTAAAACGACTAGTTAAGATTAGAAAAAAAGATTGTGGTTTGAATTAAAACATCCGTCCCTTTAAGTAGTACTTCCCGGGAAATGAACACACACTTTCTGTGTGAAAGTCTTGCATGTGTGTCTTGTGTTTTATGAGCCACTGACCCACCCCAACCTTCTTCCTATGTGGACCAGAGCGGTCTTATACAGCAGCAGTTACTGTGCTGCATACAGCAATAAATATGTGGAATACATAGGAATTACAGTGCTTTACTTTTTGTAGCTATGTGCACGAATGGTTCATGAGAACAGCCTGAATGATTGTGCATACACTACTCACTGGCTATAGCAGAAGCGAAACACAGCCCTAATAAAAATCAGTGTGTGGTTGTTCAACCGTCTTCCACCATTTCCTGCTATGTTTGTAATTAAGTGTTTGTCTTTTGATGTCGTTTTAGCCTAAATCACTGATTTGTAAGTGTATTTTATTTTATTTTGATGTCGTTTTAGCCTAAATCACTGATTTGTAAGTGTATTTTATTTTATTACCCTGTGGCTAATGCGCTATGTACAGCACTTCACAGTCAGCGCGAGCTGTTTTTAAATGTGCTATAGAAATAAACTTTACTTACTTACGTACTTACTTACAAAGCAGATCCTATAATCCCAGTTAAAAGAAGGACAGCGAGCCCCCGGTGGGCCAAAGAAACGCTTTAAGGACAATATCAAGATCAGCCTGAAAAAGTTTAACATCACGTCCGGCGACTGGGAGGATCTCGCGTTGAACAGGGACTCCTGGAGAAAAGCAGTGCACGAAGGTGCAGCACACCACGAAACAGAACTCCGCCGTGCCGCAGAGGCAAAGCGGCAACACCGCAAGGATAAACAGAGAAAGGCTCCACCACCACACACCACCTCAATCTTCCAATGCCCACATTCCAGCAGGATCTGTGGATCACGGATCGGCCTTTACAGCCACCTGAGGATCCACAAATATGACGACCCGATAGAGAGTACAGTCATACTCGTCTCGAGTGACCGACGAAGACTCACATGCACACTGAAGAGAATGTATGTTGAGTTCTGAATGAAGGTTCCTTTCTAAATTATGACCTCAGATGGCTGATGAACATTGTGTTTTTGAGTCTTATCTGCTATGTAACTTAGCTTAGCTTTTTTATTGCTTTCCTTCATCAGAGTCACTGAGACATAATACATCATTTTATGGAAATACTCACTACACATGATCTATTTTGAATAATAAGAGTCATGGTTTTATGAAGTAGTTTTCTCTGTAGAGCCTGTTACTGGCGTTTTCTCCTTTTCCCACCCAGAACCTTTTTGTTTTCGTGGCCTTTTCCCAATAATGCATGCTAAAATGTAAAGGCTAGTGCTGAAACGTAGTGTTTTCAGAATTCATCTTCAATCTAAGAATTACATCAGCTGATAATGAAAGTTAAAAAACATCATTTTTAACTGTTATATTATTGCTTAAATGTAAAAAAAGTGAGTGGTTGAAGTGTACTTTTTCCTGGGGAAAGTAACAACCAAAAACATTCTCACCTACATGTACCCGCGCACGCTCACAGAGCTAGCGCTGCTATATCCGTCAGCAGCTAGAGATCTCAGTTAAAGCCCAGGAGGAGGCAGAGAGAAAACATGCTGGAAATACCCTGACTTTAAAGTGCTAAAGTGAAGACTAAAACACAGATTTATTCAGCAGAAGCCAAAGACCAAGGGAGAGTTTTAACACATTTACACCAGAGAGCCCTTCGAGGAGAGACGCACCAGTGGGTGGTTGTGTGAGAGCTTATTTGAGTATGTAGTGTATGTCTGCTTGTGTGTGTGTGTGTGTGCTTGTGCGCGTGCTGCGTGTGTGTGCACACTCCCATCGGTGCGTTCATTTCTCTTATCCGTACACCCACCTTTTTCTTGGTTTCGAGACAATCTCCCAGGATGCCTATTCTACATTAAACAGTGCTTTGAAGACAATTGAGCTGAGACCCAGGCTGATCAGGGCTCCCTTATCCCTCCCAGCACATCTATTATCAAAGCCTTCGTACCATTACCGTCATTATACACTATGTATTATTATTATTATTTTCAAAATGCAGCGCTGAGAGCGGGCGAGAGACGGGGGCCCCCGTAAACAAATCTATTATTGGTGATGAATTGCATAATAACACAGGCATAATGCCGTTCTCTCACAAAACTGGTGAAGGTGCTGAACTGGAAAAAGTACCCCATCTGTAAAATTTGAATAAACAATGGGCAAGAGAGGGAGGGAGACAAAGATGGAGTGGTCGTTAGATGGTGTGTTTTTACTTGAAAGCTAAAGACTTCAGTTTGCTCGGCGCACACTGGTCCTGTGTTATCAGCCATCACTTACATGTCAATGTAGATTTTAAAGGACCCGTCATTTAAAGTGCTCATATTATGCTCATTTTCAGGTTCATAATTGTATTTAGAGGTTGTACCAGAAGAGAGTTATGTGGTTTAATTTTCAGAAAACACCATATTTTTGTTGTACTGCACATTGCTGCAGCTCCTCTTTTCACCCTGTGTGTTGAGCTCTCTGTTTTAGCTACAGAGTGAGACATCACACTTCTGTTCCATCTTTGTTGGGAGTCGCACATGCAGTAAGTACTGCTAGCCAGTCAGTTGCAGAGCATGACGGAGTGCCACGCTAGCAGCTAGGTGAGCATTATAACGTGTGTTACAAAGTGACGCACATTCGTCACAGAAGTAAAGGCTGGACTACAATAGAGCTGTTTGGAGCAGTTTGTGAACAGTGTTTTCTGTTGGAGATGGTAAGTCCCTTTGGGGTGGACTTTGGGCTTTTTCACTTTGTGAACCTATAACATGCACAAAAAAGATATAACACAATAAAGGAAAGGGGAAAAGCCAAAAAGCAAGGATAGTACACTTTGAACTGGGGCTTCCTTTATGTATATGTAAGAATTTGTCTCGCCCCTTGGGGCAAAATGGTGGGAAGTAACTTGCTACTCAAGAACTATAATTTGTGAGACTTTTAATCTTCCCCATGCTGTAGTTTTAATGGGGAAAATTCCCCTTATTTCCTCTGTCATTGGTGCTCTGATTTCATTACTGTGCTCATATCAGCGGTCAATCGATGACGTTTCTGAAGTTAGAACTCTTTTCTTTGTGTGTTCAGCTAGTGACAATCAAGCCTGATTTATAGTTCTGCATTAAATATACAGCTTAGATACGTACGCAGGTTTGTACGAGGTACGCGTAGATTCGGACCCTACGCCGTAGCCTCACGTGCACGTCCCCAACAATGTAACTTCACATCGCAGCGACGCAAACCGCAAGAACTGTGATTGGTTGGTTTGGCTGTGGCTTGGTAGAGTCACATTTCTTCCTACTTGTTCCAGGGTGCACCGTAAACAACATTAAATCAAGGAGAGTGTTAACTTTTCCTGACTTACTTTACCACAGATTTTGGTTCATTTAGGCCAAAATTCGTCTCGCATTGCCAGACCTTCCTCCACAGTGCTGCGGAGGAGGGTCTGGCTAGTCCACACAGCATTCCGGGATGTGAGGAAAACGTGCTCTGGTTTATTGGCATTTCTTTAAACCAATCACAGTCGTCACAGGCGGCACTAAGCGCCGTACGGAGCAACGGTGCCTCTGCAAAATAGCCTCGGGAAGGAACTTGTTTTGGTGGAACGTGTACGTTCAAAAGTTGTTTTAGTCGTGCAACAGAAAACTCAGATTGGACAGATAGTCTAGCTAGCTGTCTGGATTTACCCTGCAGAGATCTGAGGAGCAGTTAACTATAGTCCTCATAAATCCACCAGGAGTTTAGAATGCCAACACAAAGAAAGCCCAAGGCAACGGATATCCGGCCTAAATTAGTGGAATCCAGCGGAATGTTCATCGGCAACGGAGCAATCCCGGAAGTGGAACGTTGAGGATATAGACTAATCCAAAATTAACCAATTTCTGACCTACAAAACTAATAAATGATGACTAATAATAGTAATAATAATAATAATAATAATAGATAATATTAACAAAAAATATTGTCCCTCACCTTTCGCTCTGCGTGTGTTGCAGTTCCCAAACTCCGTTATTTTTGGGAAACAACAACAAACTGCGAGTTAGCAAGCTACACGCTGAAAATGTCTAGTTTTGAAGAAAATTTGGATGGTTCAACAAGGCAGGCCTGGTTGGTTCTTTCGGGGAATGATTGTAAAGATTTACAAGGAATATGTTTACGGAATTTCCTCTCTAACTGGGACGTTTTGGGACCGATTGGTGGAGTACAAATGGCTATACACTGGTAAGAGCAAATGAGTTTTAACCATGTATCCAGCTAATTTAAATAGCTCATGTTACTGTAGTGTGTGAACAGTTAACTTCATTTAATATTGTACGTGGAGTTTTCTTTTGCGGGGTGCAAATGTTCCACCAAAACAAGTTCCACTTCCCTGAGACCATTCTACAGAACCACCGCCGCTGCGCCCAGAGCTTAGCCCCGCCCAAGACAACTGTGATTGGTTTGAAGAAATGAAAACAACCCAGTGCTTTTTTTTCTCCTATCCCTGAATGTATGTTTGGAGGAGCCGGACCTTACTCCACAGTACTGTAGAGATAGGTCTGGCAATGCGAGACTTATACCTGCTAAACATCAGTATGTTAGCATTGTCATTGTGAGCATGCATTTAGCTCAAAGCACCACTGTGCCTAAGTATGGCCTAACAGCATGGCTGTAGTGTTTTGGCCTAGTTTTTCATAATGTGTCTCTTCATCACAACATGTGGTTTGGACTTCAGGCCAATCAAGATTACATTAGTTATTCAAGATTATATATTGTCTCGTAGCTTATGAGTGGTATGAAGTGTATGATGCTACAATGGTATTTTATTCTAGTCGTCCCAATAGTAGCTGTGGAGTATACAGCCTCTGTCTTCACCCAGCTCTATTCCACATGCACAATAATGACAGCTGCTATACTGAATATATTCTCTTTCTCTTTTTATATTACTTTCTTCTTCTTCTTATCTCTTCGTCTTTCTCTCTCTTGTGAGGTCAAAGAAGAACAAGAGAGTGAACAGATATGTCCATGTTCTTCAGCACACGCGCGCACGCGCACACACACACACACACACACACACACACACACACACACACACACACACACACACAAATACACACACACACACACACAAACTTAGTATCCCCCCCCCGCCCCCCAGTGAGCAGAAACTGTTTAGCTATGCTAATTTGAATATATTTTTGGGTCAATTGTGCGCTCACTAGAAACGGCCTCCACGCCTACCCTTTGCCGAACAATTTAAATTTTTAATATTCCATTTAATTTATATGGGCCACCACTGAGGCACTCTGACAATGCCAAAAAGCCGACTTGATTCTTTTTTAGTAGGAAAAAAAGACATTTCTTTCATATAAATTCCATCGCCCTGGTTTCTGCCCTTCCCACACCTGACTCCCTGTTCTTATCTATCTTAAAACTATTTCACCTTAAGAAATAATCAATAAAAACAATTATGAGATCCAAGCCTGGAACCAATGCTCTCTCGTCTTCCTCTCGTCTTCCCCATCTTTTGTTTTCGCTCTCTCTCTCTTTCTCTCTATCTCTTTCTCTCCCCACTCCCTGCTTTTATCCTCTAGTCTGTTCTCCCACCATCCTCTCTCCTTGGTGATTCACGGTGTATAATATTTAATTATACTCTATAATTTATGCAGGTTATCAAACTCTGAGCGCATCATTTTATGTACATTGTGTAAATTGCTTTTTTCTCTCTCCCTCCATGTCTCTCTGTCTCTTTCTGTCTTTTCTTTACAGGTTTTTTTTCCCCCTTTTTGGATGGGAGGAGGGTAAATCCTTTGCAGGCATAGACAGAGATATTGAAGCCCGGGTGCAAATGTGAAATGAATAAACAGGCTGGATCTCTTCTTCAAGGGCCTAAATGAGATCTGCACAAAATAATTTAAACTAGGCCCATTTATCAAGCCCAGCCACGGAATGTGTGTAGCAGCGGCCTGTGTATGTTGTCCATTCTGTGCGTGTGTGTTTATGTGTTTATGTGTGTGTGTGTGTGTGTGTGTGTGTGTGTGTGTGTGTGTGTGTGTCTTCCATGCCCCTGGCAGCGGCGGTAGTAGTATCCTTCTGTAGAGAGACAGAATGACAGATTAAGATTGAAACATTACCAAACAAATACAGAAAATGAAGGTTTTATGGAAAAGTTATGAAGCATCTGGGAAGTGAGCCACTTAATGCAAATACTTTCTTGATCTTGATCTGGGGGGGGTGGTAATTGCCTAATGTGCAAGAAGGTGTAATCAAGTGCCCTTAGGGTGCCCTTCAAGTGGCAAAAATGTGATGCAGGGTCCTCTAGGGTGCCCTTAAAGTGGAGAAAATGTGGTGCAGCAAACTATTTGGTGTTCTTAAAATGGTGAAAACGTGATGCATGGCCCTGTAGGGTGCCCTTCCAGTAAAGAAAACGTGATAAAGGGTCGTCTAGGGTGTCCTTCCAGAAGAAAACATGATACAGGGTCCTCTAGGATGTCCTTCCAGAAGAAAATGTGATGGAGGTTCCTCTAGGATGCCCTTCTAGTGGAGAAAATGTGATGGAGGGTCCTCTAAGGTGCCCTTCTAGTGGAGAAAACGTGATGTAGGGTCCTCTAGGGTGCCCTTAAAGTGGAGAAAATGTGGTGCAGCAAACTATTTGGTGTTCTTAAAATGGTGAAAATGTGATGCATGGCCCTGTAGGGTGCCATTCCAGTAGAGAAAATGTGATATAGGGTCGTCTAGGGTGTCCTTCCAGAAGAAAACATGATACAGGGTCCTCTAGGGTGCCCTTCCTGTGGAGAAAACTTGATGCAGGGTAGAGCCCTGCACAGGCTTAAAACGTTGGCCCTAGCCCGGCCCTGGCCCGAGATGCCAGGTCCGAGCCCGACCCTTGACCTACAACTTGACAACATGAACTGTGTGTGTGTGAGTGGGTGTACATGTGTGTGTGTGTGTGTGTGTGTGTGTCTGTTTGTGTGTGTGTTTCTGTGTGGGTGCATGCATGTTTGTGCGAACATTGGTGGTTCACATGCACAAGTGGCAACATGACAACATGAACTGTGTGTATCTTTGTTTTTGAAATCACCAACCTCATAGTTTTTTTTTAAAATTACACACCATTTAGTTTATTTAGTGTATTTAGTTTATTTAATTAATTAAAACATAAAAACAAAAAGGAGGAGCTAATGCAGGCCCGATACCCGGCCCGTGTGTGAACTTTGATGTGAAAATTGGGGCGAAGCCCGGCCCGAGGGGCATATACAGTATAAGTCGGGCCCCGTCGTGCTCAGGCTTAAATGCAGGGCTTTAATGCAGGGTCCTCTAGGGTGCCCTTCCAGTGGAGAAAACATGATGCAGTGGCATATAGGCTGCCCTACATTCTAGAAAACGATCTGCGTGCCCCACCGAATGCAGCTGGTACCCCATTTATTTTTTCCACCACTGCCCTTCAGACAGCCTGAGTCCACCACTGCACACTACACAGATTTTCTCTTTTAGCAAGTCCCAATATCAAAGAAATATATATATATCAGAAATAGTACTCTGTAAAATAATACTTAAGCCAACAAAGCTCGTATTTACACTGGAAACAATTGCAGTGATATCACAAGGACTAATGCCACAATAAATGACTTGATAAGATCTTCATGCAATGAATGGAACAGAGGTAATCCAATCCTTGGTAAATGTAGCAATTCAAACTGAATAAATAGGTGACTGGAAAACAGTCAAATATTAGTTGAAAACATTTGAACATTGATGCACAAGTACTTAAAAACAGTATAATTTAAAACACCAAGAAATGTCTGTAATGAGTGCTTCAGATTTCTCTGAAAAACACAGTATCATCTGAACTGATGACTCTGAAACATTAGGATTTTAAAATTGGGTCATTCTTGATATTTTGATCGTTATACTAAACCTTTTGGCATCTTATGTCCAAAGTTTGATTATATTCAACATTAGGAATGTTGATCTAGAACCATCAAGTCAACATTTTCATTTGTCCAATACTTTGGTTTAATGTTACCATGCTAACATGCTAAACTAAAGGGCAATTCACGGTTCCTTCTTCCTCTGTTCTTCAGAAGTGGAAACTGCTCAGGAAGCAGTCGGCACCTTGTATGGCAGCCTCGGCCGCCAGTGTATGAATGGGTGAATGAATGTGTGTGTGAATGTTTGTATGAATATTTGTGTGAATGGGGTAAAAGGTGCCTGTGGTGTGTGAAGCACTTTCTATGGTCGCTAAGACTAGAGAAGCACTACATAAACGCAGCCCATTTACAAGATCCTTCACACACTTTAATAAATAGACAACATGCATTGTTTGGGGCGGAACGCACCACATCAGCACCTGAAAATCAGGCGCAAAGGCCCTAACAAATCTGGTCCTCAGTCTTATTATCAATCACGCTAAACAACATTAGTAACATGATGTCAAATTAGTCAAATAGGTTTGGTAGGTTTCCACTCAAATTAGTCAAATCATTTGAGTGGAAACCTACCAAATAATACAAATAATACAATAAATAATTACTCAGAATGTTTTGTTCCAACAAGGTGCCACTAGATTACTCATTCAGAACCATTCATTTGTTCTTTGGTGGTCCATTAAGGTTATACTTACTTGATTCTAATTACCATACACAACCTTATCATACTGTTACAGAATAGTGGCAGGGTGGGCCTCCAGCCTAAATAGGTCTATGGGAATACACACACACACACACACACACACACACACAGCTTCTGTCTTTTTTTTCCACTCTCCGGTGTTTTAAATGTCACTGACCTGAGGGCAAAGCACATACCATCTCAAGTACACATCAGTCTTCCACTAGGACACTTACACACACCAACACGCTAATCAAGTCTCCATGGGCTTCCTCCCTCCCTTGTCTCCTCCCCTCCTCCCGTCCTGACTTCCTTGTCTTTCTGTAGAAGTGAAGAGGTGGAGAGACATCATGCAGGGAAAAGCCATTGAGTTGGTACTTCCATTAGAAGAAAAAAAAGGGATAGGTTGACATCAGTCAATCGTGACATTCACACCTCACACCTTCCCACGTCAGTCACTGCTCTTTGCTGTCATAAGATTGGCAGGCGTGTCAGTGGGATGTAAAGTGGTCGTGATCAGGATGATAACACAAGTGTTGGATTTTTTTATTTATTTGTGGGTAGATAGTGACTGACCAGTGACCCAGCAATGAGTACTTACAGTAAGACAGTGCTGCATCTCTACACTAATATACAGTATGTTAGTATCACCCACGTCTGGATCAACGGTAGTACATTTCCAGAATGATTGCTGACATCCGATGTCCCTCACCTTCCGCTCTCTGTGTGTTGCCGTTCTTAAACTTTGCTCGCATCGGGAAACGACAACAACCTTCGAGCTAGCAAGCTACACGCTGAAAATGTAAAGTTTTGAAGAAAATTTGGATCGTGCAACAAGGCAGACCTGCTTGGTTCTTTCGGGGAATGATTGTAAAGATTTACAAAGAATATGTTTATGGCATTTACTCGCCGATACACTGGTAAGAGCAAATTAGGTTTAACAGCTAATTTAAATAGCTCATGTTACTGTGTTGTGCGAACAGTTAACTTCATTTAATATTGTATGTGGCGTTCTGTTTTGCGGGGTGTAAAGCCCATTTCACACTGCCTGTGTGGCGTGAGCGTGGCGTGAGCGTGGCGTGAGCGTGGCGTGAGCGTGGCGTGAGCGTGGCGTTTCTGTTGCGTGTCAGCTGCGTGGCGGCTGCGTGGCGTTTTCTATGTCTTTACACACCAGAAACGTGTCTGACGCGGCGCTGCTGCTGCTACCCTTGTCTGTGTCACATGTATGTTTCCCATTGATGAAATGCACTCAAGCAGTAGTATACTTCATGTTAAACATTAAATATATACTGATCTGATTACAGCAAAGACAACGTCGGCAGTATTGACGGCAAAATAAGCTACAGAATATTTAGTTTTGTATTGACAGGTAAAATATTTGAAAATCGATAATTATTATTTATTTTTTTTAATTGCATTTATATCTGCATTTATGTCAAAACCTAGAGACTTTCAAACATCAAAATGTCATTTATTAAATGTATTTGTGTCAAAGTGACATATAAACATCTTGTCGTATTCTATTTTGCCTGGAAACGCTTCCAACACGCTGGCGTGTCACGTGAAACACGCAGGCAGTCTGCAAGCTCTAATCTGTTAACATGGGAGCCAAAATAAAAACGGATACGCCACGCAGCTGACACGCTCACGCCACGCAGCCAGTGTGAAACGGGCCTTAATGTTCCACTAAAACAAGTTCCTTCCCGAGACTATTTTGCACTGTTTTGCTGCATCCAGAGCTTAGCGCCGCCCAAGCCGATTGTGATTGGTTTAAAGAATCCTATTCTATCCTAGAATGAGTGTGTGGAGTAGCCAGACCTCACTCCACAGCACTGTGGAGATTTTTCTGGCAATGCGAGACTAGTATCACCATTCAACATACACACAAACTCAACGCCACTAATGCCAGGTGCTGAACCTGGATTAATCTAACAGTAGGCCTACTGAGATAATATGTTAAACTAACCGCTGAATAGCTACAACAGAACAGATGTTATTATATGATAAACTAAGTAACCTATGTCTTTGTATGTTTCAGCACTGGTTGAAAGCCTTTCCAACTCACATTGCTTTAATATTTTATGCAGTCCTGCTGAATAATAGGCTGCCTTTAACACATCTGACGCTCCCTTAATGACACAGAAACATATTAGGCATAATCAATAACAAACTTCACATTTAGCCTTGTTATGTTTATGCACACAGACTCGGAATTGAATTAAATAAGCCACTTAAATGGATTCTAAGGCATATGATGTTACTATTCTTAATGATGGAGTGAATATTTCTCCTCAGCTGTAAATATTTGTTTGCCTGGGGGCTAATGGATGTCAGCGGTGAAGTGAAATTTTATCTAAGTGAGGGAGCGAGAGTGAGAGAGTCCCTGTGCCCCCCCCCCTCCCCCCCCCCACATATGCCCAGTCCAAAACTAAAACTAAACTGAAACTATACTGCCAGGTTAAAAACTTATGAAATAGAAATGAACGCAAATCATTTCAGCTTTTTACTGAAACTGAACAGAGTTGACATTCCAGCAGATGGCGCTGTGCCGCAACTGCTTCACATCGGACACTAAAGTAGCGCGAAGATTAAAGGTGCACAATGAGTTCCTGCATGGTTTCAGCGCAATTTCATTTTTGTCTCAAATCGTTGGCGTCTCTCCTTGATCCGCTAGCTGCATGCCCCCTGAACACACTGTGAAAAAGCCCAGTCTCGGGAGACAACACAGGGGTCGTAAACGTCAAACAAACACTAGGGGCACAGGCTGTGCACCAAAATACAACAAACCACTCCAGCCAATCACCGACAAGATGGTTGGGTGAGGGGGTGGGGGTTAGTGACAGTAAGTCAGTTAGTCATGACAGTTACGGAAACATGGGGGGAGGGGCGAGCTTTCTCTGTTTTGTTTGGTATTTACTTTGAACGTCAACAGAAGTGACCATGCAGGAAGTCATAGTGCACATTTAAGCATTAAAAATCATGGCCATTCTTACACAGTTCTCCAACCAGGTATTCTGTATGTATATGTAGCTGCATACTTCTGGTGATTATACCTGGCCATAGGCGTAATTTACAGGGGGGTTACAACCCCCCCAATAATCAAAACTGCCCAGTGCAACCCCCCCAAATACCTATTTCCTTGACATTATTCAAGACATTTGCACCATAAACTGATGCTGAAAAATTCACCAGAATGCAGGAAATTAAGTGTGTGATATACTCAAGATTTCAACTTTGCTCAAAAGTGGAGATTTCAACCACCCCCTCCCTCCCCCCATGTTAAACCCAAAGATACACCCTTGTACCTGACTCTGACAAAAACAAACTAAAACCTAATATTTACGAAAAACTCAAACAACTATAATAACCTTGGTGTGCCAACTACTATTCTCACTGCAGCTGTACGTTGTCGGAACTCCCCCTCCTCTTATCCCCAATAATCCCCCAGCCTGCTTTACAGTAATAGCCACATGTCAAGTGCATAGAGAGTAGCATGTAGGGAGCTCTGTGTGTGTGTGTGCGCGTGTGTTTATATGCAGCTACACAAAGGTGACATGCATGGTGCAATGTACAGTAGGGCTTTGAACAGAGGAGAGGAAGCCAGCATGTTGCTGCTCTGTTGGAAATGACATCATAGCAGGGGTTAAACAGCCACCGTTTACCTTGATTTATAATCCTCCTCCTCCTCTCCCTCCCTTTGCCTCTCCTCCTCCTCCCTTATTCTTCTCCATCCTCCCCACAGAGGGGTGAGGCGTGACTGCAGGGGCGGGGGAGAGAGCAAAAAAGAGATAGGATGGGAATCAACGAATGGAAATTAATTAGACCATGAAAAATAAAGCATAATATTAAGGATGAGTGAGTGAATCAATATGGGAGTGTTTTTCTGTTGTCAAGCAGAGACCTTGTAACACCAATTTTGCCGATTTCAGGTTTAGAGTATGTAGTGTGTTCACACAGGAAAAGAGACAGAGTGAAGTATACTCAATCCACACAGTATACAGTACACACAGTCAGCCACAATGCATTGCACAAAATAAAGAAAATGGAGAAGCTGTAAAAGTAGAAAAAGTTCAAACAAATGCAGTTTTGAGAGACTTACTCTCTGTGGTACGACATACACGATTTGTCCAAATTCGAGTACTGGAACATCTGAATAAAAGTGTAACTTTGGGGTTTGCAGCAAAACAAGGCTCATCTCCCCTGGTCGCTGCTCTTCCAACCCAAAACTATAACAGGTTTGGGCGTACTTGTTCCACTAAGCCTGCATGGGTTGTCTTTTCTCCTGAACAGTTTCAGATAATTCAGTTCAAATCAAATGTCAGGGGATCACATCAGTACTGTAGGATTCACCTTCTGGAGACCGTGATTGTCTGTACAAAATTCTATGGCAATCCGTTGTTGAAATATTTCAGTCATGATCAAAGTAGTCTCACATTGCCAGACCGGAGGAAGGTCTGGCTAGTCCACACAGGATTCTGGGATGGGAGAAAAACGTGCTCTGGTTTATTGGCATTTCTTTAAACCAATCACAATCGTCTTGGGCGGCGCTAAGCGCCGGACGGAGCAACAAAATAACACTGTAAGAAAAAAATTCGTAGAAAAATGGATAATGTCCTGGCAGAAAATTACCAGTACCTTTTCTGTTAAGTTTACGGACATTTGGGCCCCTGGGTAGCTCACCTGGTCGAGCGCGCGCCCGTTTGCAGAGGTTTACTTCACGACGCAGCGGCCGCGGGTTCAACTCCGACCTGTGGCCCTTTGCTGCATATCATTCTCTCTCTCTCCTCCGTTTTATGTTTTCAGCTGTCCTATAAATAAAGGCCTAAAATGCCCCCAAAAAAAATAAAAAGTACGGAATACAGAAAAACACCTGTGAAAAAGCATTACAGAAAATGTCTTCATATTAACACAGTATATAAGCTGGTATTTCTACGGACTTTTCTAACAGTGTGGCCTCAGGAAGGAACTTGTTTTGGTGGAACATGTGTACGTTCAAAAGTTGTTTTGGTCGTGCGACAGAAAGCTCAGATTGGACAGATAGTCTAGCTAGCTGTCTGGATTTACCCTGCAGAGACCTGAGGAGCAGTTAACCATAGTCCTCAGAAATCCACACATTCTTTGTATTGAATGCCAACACAAAGAAAGTGGAAGGTGACGGACATCCGGCCGAAAAGAGTGACATCCGGCGGAATTTCCAGTGGGACCGGAGCAATCCTGGAAGTGGAACGTCGTGAATATGGACCATGATCAAAGTGGTGGGCTGACACTGCCATCCCTAAGGCTACGCTGCTAATGTGGCTAAAAGTCTACGGCCTACCCCTAGGGGTACTTCGGAGTACTATAGGGGGTACGTGAGATTTTTTTTTAAGTTTCTTAAAACAATATCAGTCATGCATAATCGCTAAAATAATAATACACTATAAAATTGAATGCATTTAGTGATTCTTAACATTTGCGGCATTTCTGTGTATTACAGTTACAGTTACAATATGGTAGTTTAGTACATCAGACACTGATGATGATGGTGCAGCGCTGTATTGTGCCTATTTATATAGCTAGCTAATGTTTTGTGCTGGTCAGGGCTACTTGGATGAAAAAATATTTTAAAGGGGATACATTATTAAGAAAAGCTTGAGAACCATATATCCAATGGAACCATCAAAAATGCAAAAATGTCAAGAAACAACTCTTTCTTTCGTTTATTTGAGTTCCTTAAAAGTTGGTTTTTACCAGTGACCATTTCAATAAAGGAATTGATGAATACATGAACAGATGTTCAATATCACAAGCTTGAATGTGTGTGCGTGTGTGTGTGTGTGTGTGTGTGTGTGTGTGTGTGTGTGTGTGTGTGTGTGTGTGTGGATAGAGAAGAGAGAGGGAGATCACAACATGCTCCAGTTGCCTAAGGGCTGACTGAAGCTCAAGCCGAAATTCCTCATGTCTACCATAAAACAGTCCAGCATTCCACTACTTTTTGACACACACACACACACACACACACACACACAGAGAGAGAGAGAGAGAGACACGCACACGTTCAGTCACACACCCTCCCTTCACAGCGGTGGCAGCACTTCACAAAGGAACCATTGAAGGGGCTCCTTCAGTTTAAAAGTTGAAGAGTATGTCTAATTTTGGTCCGAGTTCATTAGGCAACACAAAAGTGGGAGCTTGCAGAGAACATGAGGACAGTGGCAGAGGCAAGTGCTTCATGCCAGGACTGATAAGAGCAGACAGAAACTACAAAGGCGCCTCTCCTTCAGAAGGAAAGGATGAAGAAGGAAGAGAGGGAGGAGGAGGAGAGAGAAAAAAGGAAACCAAACGGCAGGCAAAAGTCTTGGCCCAAAATGTTGTGTGCTTTTAATACATGCGTGTCAGTGTTTGTTAATGGGACCCAGCAAGCCTGCAACACACCAATATTCATTCAACTTGAATATTCAGCTGTGGGGGGAAAAAAAGACCAGCACAAATGTAATGGGAAGCCAATGAAAATGAAATACTTTAAGTTTGACTACTATATTTTGAGGGTATTAAATTGTCAACAGAAACAGTATGCGACTTTATGTCAAATGCAAATCCACCCTCGCGAGTCGCATTCCTTCCCCTCATTATGAGGACGGAATGAAGAACTTAAAATATATAAAAGCGACAACAGCAAAAGTAGAAAATTGCTTGAAGTGCATGGCCTCAGCATCCCCAACACTGTTGAGGAGAGAGCGTAAAGATGAATGCGGACAGCGACATGCCCATGAGATCTGTGTTTTTGCTCTAACTGCGATGCAGTGTTGCTGCTTTAGTGCAAGGCCCTGAGCTGTAAATGGATATTGGAGATTAGATCTTTCATCTGGAGAGAGGCATGTCATTTTCCTATTTTTCTCTCTTATTGATTCTAGCCACTCTCAGCTCCACATGAACAAACCCTTTCAGACTGGGAAAGGCCAATCCAGAGCTGTTCATATTGGCTACTTACAGATCTCGCTATATTATAAGAGATGTTACAGCAGATTTGAGAGATAAATGTGTAGATGTGTTGAGAGATGGATACTGTATGCATTACCACGGCTGGTGTTTTTTTTAATCTAAGGCATGACTCATATACTATCATCTTTTCATCGCTGCATGTATCAAGAGTCTTAGAGGTCCCATATTATGCTCATTTTCACGTTCATATATTTGTATTTTGGGTTTCTATACTGTCTGTCTGAATATACCTGTAATCCCTCTGTGTCTGTAAAGCCCCCATCCCGAAAAAGCTGATTTTTTTCTCCTATCCCAGAATGTCTGTGTGGTTTAGCCAGACCTTACTCCACATAGTCTCGCATTGCCAGACCTTCCTCCACAGCGCTGCGGAGGAGGGTCTGGCTAGCCCACACAGCATTCCGGGTTTGGAGGAAAACGTGCTCTGGTTTATTGGCATTTCTTTAAACCAATCATAATCGTCTTGGTTTTAGTCGTGCAACAGAAAACTCAGATTGGACAGATAGTCTATCTAGCTGTCTGGATTTACCCTGCAGAGATCTGAGGAGCAGTTAACCATAGTCCTCATAAATCCACCGGAGTTTAGAATTAAAACACAAAGAAAGCAGCTGAAAATTAGGGACATCTGGCAGAATTTCCGGCGGCACCTGAACAATCCTGGAAGACGACAGTCGTCGATATAGACCATACTCCACAACACTGTGGAGATAGGTCTGGCAATGCGAGACTACTCGGCCCTGCACTGGAGCTCCACCGGGCTGCTGTGACGAGGACAGACACAGATTTGGGCTAATTCCTTTAGCTAGCGAGGTCCATCCCATAATGACCATCCTCAGCATAAGCTTCAGCCACCCACCCTCTTCCCTCACCGCAGACTTACCCCAGCACTGGGAGCTAATGAAAACAAATGGCTTTTCAATGGGCAGACAAACCTATTTCAGACATTCATCATCAGCCTCATAGATTTCTAAAATCCCATCAAGTCCGTCCCTGGCCTACACCTCACTTTGTCTCTGGCTTTCTCTCGTTGTCCGTCCGTCTCCCTCCGCTCTAAATGCCACTCATAAACTGCAATTACAAACTTTGTAACTTTTCAGCGTCACTTATACAAGCTCCATGTAGAATAAGCCACCTGACAGTTATTCACTCACCAAATCTCCGTTGACAGAAGCAAGTGGACAGGATGGTTTTATCTAGAGACGGCAGAATGAATGGAAACTGGCTGCTAATTTCTCTGAGCGGTGCACAGCACTGCTCTGAGCTTTTACAAAACTTTCACATTTTCCACAGCAAATAAACAAAAATTTGATTAGATACGATCAGCCTTTAATGGTCCCTGTGAGGAAATTGGGTTGTTGTTGCAGCAGCAGCACAGAGAAGAATATACTGTAGATAAGAACAGGACAGATATAGATTATTTGAAGAAAATACAATATTAACAAATATTAAGTAATAAGAATGCATTGGACAGTGACTATAATACTACATGAAGATATGTGAAGGCAAAGCATCTTCGGATAAAGAGATAGAATGCAGGGCATGTGCATGATGGATCAGATTGTGCATGTCAGACCGAGGTTCAGAGTAGTGCTGAGCATAGCAAATTAAGTTGTTTTTTTTGTCGTCTGAAATCAGCCCTTGAATTGTTTGCCAGAAGTGCTTTTAATATCTGTCCTGCAAAAAATCGGTAGAGAAACGGTCCAATCAGCATCTTCCCAGAGGCGAAAAGTTGCACAAACCTTTAGGGTTAGAGTAGTCCTTCTGCTACTCAAGCTGTTAAGATTTACAAATTGATAAGGAAGTACTGTTGCTGTTAATATTCCTGGATGAGTGTCACACAAGGCACTGATTGATTGGTTTATTTATTTTAGAAATGTAATTATAAATCCAAACAAATGGTATATTTGTTTTATGATGGCAAACAACAAACCGGAACTGTAGTATTTACCTGGAAAATACATTTTGGTTCAGTAATGCAAAACATTGTGTATCTTCTTCATTTGTTCAACTGTGAAGTGGTCGTAGTGGTCGTCTGGCCAAACAAGTTGATCCTGGCTCAAATTTGGCTGAAGCACACATTCCTGGTAGATTTCTTAGGGCCCTATTTTAGGGGCCCTATTTTAATGGCATGTCCAAATCCACTTTTGCTAGTTTGACAGCGGAAAAAAAGGGTCCGTGTGCCGGGTGCATGGTTCAGAAGGGTTGTACTTAGTGTCTTCATTAATTCATAGGTGTGTTTTGGGCGTAACATGCAATAAACCAATCAGATTGTCATCTCCCATTCCCTTTAAAAGCCAGGTGTGTTTGAACCTTGGAGCATTGCTATTATGATGGCGGATTTGCACCGTAATATTTTTATTTGTAATCTTTTGCATGTTTGTGTGCTGCTGCGCTTCCCTGTGTGTGTAACAAGCATAGTGTGTGTGTGCTGTGCACAAGCCTAGGTGCATTTTACTAATTCACTGTTAAAATAACAATGAAATGCTGCGCTATTGACTTTAGACCAGGTTTTTGTTGGTCAATGGTGCGATCACTTCCCGCTGCCTCAAGATAGCAATACGCCAAGAATGCACCTGAACACACCTCCCTGTAAGACCAGCACGCCCATGGGCGCAAAGATGGGCGCTGGTGCATTTGCTGTTTAAACGACGTGGGCGCTGGACGGGAAATTGACAACTGCGTTGGTCTTAAACTAGCAAAGACGTTTGCGTCGGGCTTTGCGCTATCTGCATATCTTTGTGTGTTGTTTTAAATATTAATCATAGTGGCCATGCAAAAATATAAAGTCTTGAGTATGATGTAGTAAAATGTAGATCAAGCCTAATTATTACAAGAAAAAACAGGAAATGATCTTCTTACGAGTGGGAATGAATGAATTCAGGTCTGAAAGATTTGTGTTGTTGTTGGAGGTCATAGTTTGTTCACCTTTTTATTCCCCCCCCACCCTCTGCTTGGCTGAAAGATTGTCATACACAGGGGCACTCATTGTAACAGCAGGGCTGACTGATGGGCAATGATGATGTCATCAACGAGTGCCAATCCTGATCAGAGCAGTGGATCAGTGCCAGGCTGCGGGTGGCCGTAGCAACCAGATGCCAAGGCAACGATGCCACTCAGGCAATCAACGAAGGGAAGCCTAACGATGCAACATGGCAGGTGCACCGTGGAGGGAGCGGTGACGTTTGAACATATTAAGAGCATTTGCTACCATCTTAAATATTGTTTTGTCTTATTATTACTCCTCTGATGCATGTGTTTAGACACTCATACTGATATATATAATCATTGTGTCATGTTCAGTGCATTTCAGGAGTTAATTTGTCATGAAATGTTAAAAAGGTTTGGTTTCACACCTGTAGTTTGGCTCATTTGGTCCAAACCAAGGAAATAAATAATATATTCTTCACTCTTCTATATTCGAACAGACTATTGTATAAAATAGTGGAATGCCTGCCGATTGCTTGGCCTGCAGCTTTCTCAACTTCTTCTCTTGCCTGAGTAACACACATGCCACATGGTTGCATCCATGGGTGTCGGGCTGGGGGGAGGGGAAGGGCAGAGTACCAGAGTACCCAGGGCCCTTATGCGAGGAGTGCTAAAAAAAAATGCTACAATGAATAGCTGTGGATGTCTCTATAGGGCCCAGAATTTGGTGTTATGCCTCTATTAGCTAGTTGGGACCTGGCTATTTCCTGAAACAAAAGCATCCATTCTGAAAGTAGCTGATGCTTTAAATGTTTGAGTTTGCTACACTGTAACACCTCTATAGGCTCTCTTTCTTCTTCTGTTCCTGAATGTAGCAAAATGAGAGGAGAGAGATTGGTCGCTGAGCGCGAGTCATGTTGCACTTCTGGTGATAACGATGAGCCAAAGCCAGTCTACGGAAAGCCGTTCCACTCCCTATTAAGCCCCATTGTACCGAATTTGGTTGCAGTTCCACCAGAGTTCCACTAGGGGTGATCGCGGTCCAGTGCAAAATGAATGGGACTCTATGGAGCTAGACGGCTAAATTTGTCTCTTTCACCTGATTGTCATTCTAAATCTCAGATTTGATTGTAGTTTTTGCAAGTTAAACATGGATTATAGATCGAAAGTTGAATGAACGAGTACTTATGTCCTTTTGATTTCTTACAGGTTGAGTCGTTGCCTATAACATGCTAGCATTCTGCTAATGAATGCTGAATTGTCAGTGAAGGACTGATTACGATCGGAGATCCCGCTTGACGGCATCCGAAGCAGAACCAGAATGTCAGAGTGAATATTTCGGCGTGTCCTTTAAAACATTAGCAAACCTCTTTCTAGCACGTGTATTGACAGGGAAAGCCTAACCTGTCAGCTGTGTTGTCGATGCTTCGAGAGAAAAAAGGAAGTGACTCAGAGCTTGCCGTAAAGCAGTATCTCTGGACGTATATGTGTATGACGTCACTGACATTTTAAAAGGCTTTTTAGAACAAAAAAGCTACTTTAAAAAAATGTAACACCCAGCAGTGTGTATTTTCTTAGCCTCCCCTTTCGAATGCAACATTCAAATTACTAGACAAAAAATTATATCTTGAGAAAAGTGGATTTTGAGGGGTATAGCTCCATAGAGTCCCATTCATTCTGCACTGGCCTGTGAGCGCCCCCTATATGGAACTCTGGTGGAACTGCAACCAGTTCAGAAGCCGGAAGTAACGAGAGAGTGGAACTTCTTCCTTTATTAGAAACTCTTTGGATGAGCTCAAGAAGAAATAAAAGACATGGAGCTTATTATTCAAGACTGCAACCTCACATACCTTTTCTACAGGAACTGCCAAAATACATGGAGTCAGACACCAGCACGCACCCACTTTTGTTATAAACCCTTTCCACTTTCTGATGCATCATTGCATAATCATACAGATTACTTACACACATTTGTATGATTGCAAATGCAACCACAACACCCCCCCCCCCCCCCCCCCCACACACCCTTTAACAGTTTAAAGTCTGGTTCTGTGGTTCAGTACAATTGACAGTTTTAAAGAAAAGAAAGAAAATATGGACAAATGCACCAGAATTAGTTATAACCGGGGGGGGGGGGGGGGGGGCAGGTGAGGTGTGAAAGAACCTTAAGTGTGTGAGGGTGGATTTAGGATTTAGTATTTAGGACCAGTAACTTTTACAGGAAAATGGAAAAGCAGGATTAGAGATACTATAAGCTCCGTATACACTGTGTTATCACCTCTGTATTTTTCTCTCTTGTTGACTTTCTCCTTTATTTCTTAGTACTCTTCCTCTCTCTGATCCCAGCCTTCTCTGCTGATCCACAGAGTGGGAATTAACCCCTATGTAATTACATGAAGGGGGTCAACGTGTAGTCAGGCTGGAAAAGTGTTAGACGGCCCTGGCCTCTCCTCTAAGTGATATCATGAAAGGGTGGATGAGCATGTAGATGGGTAGACGAGTGGATCACATATGGGTAGATAGCCTACCTGAATGAATGGCTAGACAGTATCAACCGCAGGTCTCTGCTGAGAGACCTGGAGCCAGATTATTTTTAGGAAATCAGATATGTGGTTGCAATGAAAAACTGATATGAACCATTGTCAATGTGGATGAATCTGTTGATTATTTTCTGGATTAATGGATTAGTTGTTTGGTCTATAAAACGGGGAAAAATGGGGATCAGTGTTTCCCAAAGCCCAAGATGACGTCCTCAAATGTCTTGTTTTGTCCACAACACAAAGATATTCAGTTTACTGTCACAGAGGAGAGAAGAAACTAGAACAATATTCACATTTAAGAAGCCGCAATCAGAGAATTATGACCTTTTTTTCCATAGAAGAAAACACTCAAATTGATTAATCGATTATCAAAATCGCTGACGATTAATTAAATAGTTGACAATTAATCGATTAATCTTTGCAGCTCTACATTTTGCATTCAATAACCAGAGTAAATGACTCTTTGACTGCTTTCATTATTCTCGTAACTCATTCCAAACCAACTTACAGTGCTAACCCTGTTCATATATCTCTGTCCATCACACAATAGCACGCATTAGACATAATTATGCCGCTGCATTTTAATAGCACACCGTGTACCATTTAAACCACACCGGCAGCTGCAACTGTGACCACCAGGCTTTTAAAAACAGCAACACATTTGTAAAGCCAGCCTAGTACACTAACAAAATAGTTCCCTCCATGCACTGTAACGCACACCAGATCTTTGCACAGGGTTATAATATTAAAGTATGAAAATGCACAACAGAAAATATAACATCAAAATAGCAATTGTATACTTAAATTAATCATTTTTCTCTGTATCACACTGGCGATGTGTTCAATTTGCTGTTTTTGTGTTTTCTCTCTCTCTCTCTCTCTCTCTCGCTCCCTCCCTCACTAGATAGGAGCCCTCAGCAGCAGAAGCAGGAGTGGTGAACAGTTAATAGTGGCACTGCAATAACAATAAAATGTCATCAATCTGTGGGCGCCTCCTGCCTCTGTCACACCAAGTTTGTACAGAGTAATGACATTAGGCCCGGAGTAGCTGGCACACTGCTCTCTTAAAGGCACCGCACCTCCCAAACAAACAAACATTACACCTAGAGAGAGAGAGAGAGAGAGAAATAAGGGGGTTGAAGTAAGGAGGGAAAGTAGAGAGGAGGTACAACAAGGAACGAAGGAATAGAGGAAATACTGGCGGAATGCGGAAGTCGGAATTTCTGACTTCCAAGTCGGAAGTTTCAACTGGGACCGAAGTCAGATTTCCGACTCGGAAAGTCGGACAACCTTCAATTCAATTCAATTAAATTTTATTTATAGTATCAAATCATAACAGGAGTTATCTCGAGACACTTTACAGATAGAGCAGGTCTAGACCACACTCTATAGTTTACAAAGCCCTAACAATTCCAGTAATTCCCCCAAGAGCGAGCATTTAGTGCGACAGTGGCGAGGAAAAACTCCCTTTTAGGAAGAAACCTCGACAGACCCAGGCTCTTGGTAGGCGGTGTCTCACGGTGCCGTTTGGGGATGTAATGAACAGTGGCAATAATAGTCACAAACCTTCAATTCACATCACATTGTTTTTATTCCACTCATGGAAACAGACACATTTTATAATCACACCCTCAATTTTTTGCTCTATCATATTACATATCCATGATTGGAAAGAATCTTCATGAAGACAAAAATCTTATTTTCCCAGCCCCTTTCTCAAATGATACAACAAACAGAAATACATAGTTAACCTGTCTTTTAACAATTCATTTTACAGAGGAAACCTCACAGGAGTCCGACCTCAAAATCCAAGATGGCTGCTGGGTGCATTAACATCAGTAAAAGCTGTAGTAATATACAGTTAATTAGCTCTTCTGTCTAAATTGTGTCTCACTAAATCAGTCGTACACACAGGCCTGTCCAACTTCTATCAACTGTTATTGCTAACAATGGCTAACCTAGCTAGATGTAACCCCACTGTGAGGTAATGGTTATTCAGACTTGTTATACTTGAACACGGTCAACTCAGATGTGACGTCATTCCCAGCACCGACTTCCGAATTTATTCCCTCTAGGCAGAGTAAAATTGGGCTTAGCTGCGTAACTGTAGCCTATATTGCAAAAACTATTGCATTTATCCAGAGGCGGTATTACTCTACTTCATGAATGTACAGAGACTAGAGGGGAAAAGATAAAACTGGAAGAGAGGTAAAGCGTTTCTGGTGAGTTCTGGGATCAGTCAGAGGCTGAGCTGTTACCTAAACCAATGGTTCTCAAAGTGGGGTCCGGGGACCCCCAGGAGTCCTTGAAGTGGTTCCAGGGGGTCTTCAACAAAAAGGGGATTCATTTATTTTCACTATAATTGTATCCATAAGTAACACAATGCCAGATTGTATGACTATGTTGCTCATGGGTCTCATTCACTGTAGAATAAAACATCTAAAAGCAAAAATTCTATCAGGTAGGGGACCCTCGGACAAAGTCTTATCAGAGGGGGTCTGTGGTCTAATTTGTGTCAGTTTAGAGGTCCTTGATGTGAAAAAGTTTGAGAACAACTGACCTAAACACTAGTCTGGCTCAATGAATGTACAGTGCTGGGATAAAGCCTGACCTCCAGCGTGTGAGTCTCTCCCCTACCGCTATCTCCGCTATTTATTTTGCAGGGCGCTGCATCCGGGGCTTGGCGCCGGCCAGGTTGGTTGTAGTTCGTTAAAAGAAATGCAAATAAGCCAAAGAGTTTTTTCCACTATCCTAGAATAGATAAGTGGTGTAACCAGCCGATATTCCAGCGCTGTGGGGATAGGTCTGGGAATGCGAGACACAAACACACACAAGCTAGCTAAAGCTACCGTTTGTACAGTATTAGTATTAGTAGTATATTATGCAGTAACTGTATGGCTGTTTGGGGTGGCTAAACACTCCAACAGTTTGAATGGCAACAGTTGCATTGTTTTTACATTTCCATCAGAGCACAGCTAGCCAATTTAATCCCGCAGTCATAGCTGTGATTTACAGAAGAGCATTAATATAGAAACATTTAAGTGAATGCTTTCCAAAGTTGTGTACATAGTGTGAAAAAGTCTAATGTGTTTTATCATGCAGTGGATGTTAAGTTATGACTCGTGTTGACTCGTGTTGAGAGTGCATTAGATGTGCTGACTAAGGCCAGTATTGTCAGATGTTGTGCTAATAACCAAAATAACTGGAAATGGCATTGATACTCAACACTGAAGATGCTACTCATTTGTATGCATGAGGCTGTCAATTTCAATGATTCAGTATAATAATTTAAACATTGAAATACTGTAATTGATAATACATACTATTGATAATACAATACTTGCATATGTGTGTTTGTGCAAACACTTGTTTTACAAATGTATAGATGCTATTGTCTGTGTGTCTGTGTGTGTGTGTGTGTGTGTGTGTGTGTGTGTGTGTGTGTGTGTGTGTGTGTGTGTGTGTGTGCGTGTGCGCGCACATGCATGCTTTTGCACTGGTTTGTCTGTGCTTATGAGTGCCAAAGCGTTCTCATTGGGGTGTGTGGACTTGCATCCATCTGCATGCCCGCTGGTGACACATCAGCCAAGAGCCTCCATCAGTGACAAACACACACTTGGGGGGATGGGGGCCGCAGGGGGGGCAGAGTGTGAAAGGGAGACAAAAGTGTGTATGTGTGTGTTAGTGTAAGAGAACGGGCGAGGCGGAATGAGCGAGAGGGGAAGGTCTGGCCAGGCGGCATTAACCCTGCGTTGCCTGAGGCCAAACCGTGCCACTGATCCTGTTTCTAATTCACCCCTGCTGGCACTGCTAATGCCAGCCACTACCAGTTACCACACAATCTGCTCAGGGGACTGCCCAGCCCGGCTCAGCCCAACACCCACATATACAATAATATGGGCTGGGTTGTGCATAATGATGAGCATCCTGCTCAGACCTTATATATCCTCACACTGAGAGACAAAATGCATAAAATCTACTGCCTGTACAAAATAAAATGGTTCTTGTTTAAAGCTAAAATACAACTATTTTTAATCTTGTTTTCATCCCAAGCTTAATCGTATTTTGTAGTGATCTTCCAGCTTTATGTCACCATTTCATTTAATAAAACTAAATGTAATCCAACATTTTATCTAATTGATTTTTTTGGCTACACGTGTTTGATTGTGTGTACTACAGTTATTTGTATTGGGCTTTATCATTTCCTGTTTTCATAATTATCTTTCTCCTTGTCTTAATTCGCACCTATTACCCCTCGTCTTAGCCCTCCGTCACCAACCTGCCTGTTAGCCTTTATTCATATATCTCTCCATACCCCCCCCACTGCTGCTTCTCACTTTCTCTTCCTCAGTCTGTTTTGTGGCTGAACAAACACAATGACCTCAGAGAACATTTATTAATGATGAGAGCTGATTGCTGTTTTAAAGAAAAAGGAAAATGGCTAGTGAAATCCGGAAAAAGATTAAATTTTTGACAGCCTCAGAGTATGAGCCCCATAAAAACGGTTGTGTACAAAACACTTGCACACTGCCTGCGTGACACGCACGTCTCAGCATGCATGCTAGAAATAGAACCGACGCCTATTTTTCACGCGACGCGCAAGCGTGTTGGAAGCGTTTCCAGGCAAAATAGAATACGAAAAAAGATGTTTATGTCATTTTGACTCGAATACATTTAATAAATGACATTTTGATGTTTGAAAGTCTCTAGGTTTTGACATAAATGCAGACATAAATGTAATTTAAAAAAATAATAATAAATAATTCTCGATTTTCAAATATTGCACCTGTCAATACAGAACGAAATATTAATGAATTAATAATAGGAAAGGGAATTGAAATATACAAATATATATATATATCGAAATATGTGCAAACAAATGTACAAACACAAAAATATTGACAAAATAAAGTTGAAGAACATTTCATTTTATCAATGGGAAACAGACAATGTGTACAGACAAGGGTAGCAGCAGCAGCGCCGCGTCAGACACGTTTCTGGTGTGTAAAGACATAGAAAACGCCACGCAGCTGCCACGCAACTGACACGCAACAGAAACGCCACGCTCACGCCACGCAGGCAGTGTGCAGGAGCCCTAAGAAATGAACGCAAATTCCTAAAACTCTTTTTTGACGCGCTATTAACATACGCGTGATTTGTAAATTGGGCATCCGTCTGTATGTAGTTTGGAAAATCAGGAAGTGATGCAGCAGTAAGGTTGTTCATCCATGTGCTGCCGATGGCTACTAGAAACCGTAAAGTCCAGTGAATCGCCATCCACCCTCTGGGTCACTGCGGCGGAGTGAAGCGTATCTCTGGTCTGATCTACGAAGAGAACCACAGTGTGATGAAGGGAGAAAGTGATCCGTGATGCCGTCAACTAACACCGAACACGCCAAAAAGAGGAAGACAATGACCGCGTTGGAAATGGTGTAACGCCGTATCCTGTATGGCTTCAGAGGTTAAACCTGTTCCTGAATCACAAATAAAAGGCTCTTTTAAGAGCCACACACTTGATCTGATGAGAGACGTCCCATTCTGAGAAACAGGATTTATTACGTACATTTTGAACTAAATCATTACAAAGCAGCTCATCGATTGACAGCCCTAATTTTAAGTGCTTTAGGAACCACCCATCCTCCCCGACCTCCTGCCTACAGGGATCTTCGCGGCCCTATATAGCAGCAGTCAATGTGGTGCATACAGCAATAAATATATGGAATACATACAAATTGCAGTGCTTTATGTACAAATTGTTCATGAGAACATCTGGATTATTGCCTTATACAACAATTATATTTAATTCATCAAATCCTTGCTAGTGCTAGCTTTAGATGTAGGCTAACTGTACATACACACCGCCGCTGACTTGAGCTTCAAAGTTACAGGAAGTCATTTATCTTCAATGGAAGCTGGCTTCACTCAGCTGCAAGAAGCGGCAAATCCGTCGGCGTCGCATTTTGGGCGTGTCAAGCAGAAAGTTGAAGTTTGGTCAACTTTATGGTAATGAGCTATGACGCGGTTCAGCGGCAAACGACCAGCAACCAATCGGAATATAGACGTCCTTCGCGCTGGCTGATTCCAGAGAACAGAGAATGTAAACTTTCGTTCCTACCAAAACATTAGTTCCAAGACAATGGAGGAAAAGCTCATCATCGCTGTCGCTGGGTTCCCTATCATTTATGGTATGACTTTGTTTGCTTATGGGGACCAGTTAAAAAAAAAAACGAGGCATGGGATAAAATAGCTGGGAGAGTTGGTGTCTCCGGTGAGTTGGTGAAGTGCGTGATGTTTTTATTATTTAAGTACATATGCTAGTCTTCCTTGCTTGATGTGAATGTCCTGCCACGTCAGAGCGGCCAAAGCATCAAAAGCTTCCCCGTACTTATTGAAAAGAGTCCTCGACAGAGCAGCCAGAGCTTCTTTTGCAGCTCAAGTCGGCGGCAGTGTGTATGTACAGTAATAAATAGAAGTAGGTTTGTCTCCATATCTTTTGCGAAAGTTGGAAGTAGTTATAAAGTTATTGACAAAAGGTGCACTGTTAACATCACAATTAAATTGGACATTATTAGAAACACTCTTTGTGCTGATGAGTGAAATCTTAATTTATTTCAAGTGTGACAGTGATTGATTCATGTCCGGGGAACATGTATGGGATATGTTACAATTTCATTTTGTGTTAAAGATGACAAGCCAAACCCACAAGATGCCCAAGTCGGCGCTTCAAAAGAAAAAGAAGATAATGGAGATGAAAAGGAATGAGACAAAAAGGTTCTATACAGCCATACAAAAGGGTGAATATCAAGACAGGAAGGGAACATTCAGAGAGAAAGTGAAGATTTGGAGATAGAAATGGTGGAAGAGGCCATAGAAGATTCTTCAGTTTGCGTCCAGTGTCCAAAATCATAACATAAAACCAACGTGATATCATGACTTCGTGTGAACATACACGCCCACTTTCTTAAGCCAAGTGGCGTGTTATCTGTACGTATTTTGAGCTATCCACGTGTATGTCTACGCTGTATACAGCGGACGTAAACATACACTCCACTTGGCGTGTTATCGCGTAAACATACGTGCCACTTTCTAAAGCCAAGTGGCGTGTTATCTGTACGCATTTTGAGCGCCGTATACAGCGAACGGGTTGGGTTTAGGAAAAGAAGAAAGCTACGGTTGGGTTTAGGAGACATGACACGCGGGCTGGGTTAAGGAAAAGAAGAACCGGTTGGGTTTAGGAAAAGAAGAACGGGGTTGGGTTTAGTAAAAGAAGAAAGCGACGGTTGAGTTTAGGAAACGTGACACGCGGGACACGATGGAAACGTGACACGGTACACGATCCCCGGTCTCCTGGGTGAAAGTCCTGTGTTTTACCCATCCGCCACCCCAACCAACTTCCCTACGCAGATTTTCGCCCTTTCATACTACTCGCTACGGCGTGAATTCACACGCAATCGCAAGGTAATGTAAGTCAATGGAGGCCAAACGGCATTGATAAACACGCTGAAAAGCAAGTATGCGTCTTGATAACACACCAATAATGGCATACAAATTGGTGTGTCTTACATATGCCACTTCATGAGATCAGTCTGCATAAAACACATAAAGTCTTGACTTTTTAATTCAACTGGACTTTGTCGACCCATCATGCAATTGCCCCAAAACCCACAAGGGGGCTGTTTTTTTAAGTGCACTGGTATGAACACCACTCTTGAGAATGATGCTTCAGCTGCTAACTGTTTCTGAATGATGGAAAGTATAAGGAGGAGGACTGGGTGGAAATCTGTGGAAATGGGCCAAAAGCAAGGACCTACTGTATGCAATAGTGAGTCCCACATTTAGCATGTGGCAGCATGTGTGTTTAGCATGATCAGGTGGAATGCCTATGAGAGAAAGGCAATAGAAACTGCCTTTCAAAAGGCTGACCGTGACATGCAAACTGCCAAAGACGGAGAAAAGAAAAAGATTATTTCTCTTTTAATTGGCATTATATTGTACTTAGAAAAACAAGGGATGAAAGCCTCTCAAGTTCAAACAGAGGAAACTTCCTAGAGCTGGTGGAATTACTTAGCCAATATGACAGTGTCCTCAGTCAAGGAAAAGCTAACCTCTTTCAAAAAAACAGGTCTTTCTTTTCCAACAGATCTCAAAATGACTTGATAAAAGCTTTGGCTACTTATGTAAAACGGGTCATACAGAAAGAAATGTGCTTGGCCAAAAAGGAGAGCTTCATTCAGCTTAACAAGAACAACAGGGGAGGAGATTGAAAAGTTAGTGATGAATGTACTGAAGGAAAACCATCTGAAAGTAGAAGACATTCATGGCCAGGGTTATGATGGGACACCATCCAGTCCAGTCCAGAATCCAAAGGCAAAATGAAAGCCCTAAACGTCCTTTGCTGGGCACATTGCTGGGATCTTTTTTTAGTGGAAAATGCAAAGTGAAGCATGCACTTTTTTTTACTTTAGTTGAAAAACTACACCATCACCGCCAACTCTCCAAATCACCACGCAGTATTTGTGAAAACACAGCAAGCCATGAATCCAGGTCAATGCATCCTTGAGCTACAGAAACTCTCAGACACCCAAATGGAGCTGAAGATAAAGGGCCCTAAAAGCTGAAAGTTTCCTGCTATTGTCCATTTTCTGGATGATCTGACAAAGGGTGAGCCACCTGATCAGGCCGCAGGTGAAGCAAAGATGCTACAACAGTTTCTTAACTTTGAAATGACATCACCTGTATTCATTGAAACAGCAATTGCAACTAAGGACTGAAGAGGAATTCAAATGTTTAAGTTTAAAATGACCCATTTTTCAAATTTGGATATCGTTTCAAAATCGGAAATCAAATGAACAAAAAAGTACACAGGCTGTACAAAAGGCCGTCAATCAGGAGTGATTGTTGTGAGTACATGTCGGAGAATAGCGCGGACACGCACCTCACACTGCATGCACCACCCGGAGAAAAAAGCGAGAGGAAGAAAAAGGAGAGGTCGCAGTTCGGACGATGACCCGGTTGAGATTGTGTGTGTGTGTGTGTGTGTGTGTGTGTGTGTGTGTGTGTGTGTGTGTGTCCTCGAGATCTGACAACACACAAACACACGTAGCAGAGCTACCCACACCCATGTTTGTACTGTTGCTTAATTAAATAAAACATCAGAAGAGAGAAGTTGTCTCCGTCCGTGTTTTAAACAGACACACCTGGGGCGAAGTTGGAAACCAGAATCAGCTTTAAATACAGTCCTAATCTAGTCCTCACTAACACAGGCCCAATTATAGTATCTACATGAAAACTTCACTGTTGTTGCATGAAATGTGGTTTGTGTTTAGCCTACATCATCAGTTTCTATCATGTGAAATAAGAGGATAAGCCAGCCTTGTGGCCAAGCTGCAGACAGATGCTCAACAGTGAGCTCCCCAGCAGTCAGCTCCCCCTGCTGTTCATAAGGTGCCTCTGCACCCCTTTCGTTTCAGACCCTCCCACCAGCCTTTGGGCCACGCCCCCTCATTTACATTGACATGTGTCAAGTCCAAATGAAAAGCCAATGTTAAATGTAAATTCAAAAGCCAAATATTAAATCCAAATGAAAATCCAATGTTAAATTGAAATCGAAAAGCCAAATATTAAATCCAAATTAAAAGCCAATGTTAAATTGAAATTCAAAAGCCAAATATTAAATCCAAATTAAAAGCCAATGTCAAATGTAAATTCAAAAGCCAAATATTAAATCCAAATGGAAAAGCCAATGTTAAATTTAAATTCAAAAGCCAAATATTAAATCAAAATGGAAAAGCCAAATGGAAAATTTAAAAAAAAATAATAATATTTTTAATTTGATCAATGGAAAATTTAATAAAATAATATTTTTAATTTGATCTTGCTTTGTTTTCTCTTTGGACTTTCAATTTGAATTATGAATAAATATTTCCTCCATATTCATCGAATGTGTCCAGTTTTAGCGCAAACCGCTAATTAGCTTATAATGCTAGTCGTCGGTGCACGGGTAAAGTAAAATGAAATCGCTATTTCTATACCACTAACAAGGCTCAAAATAGACAGTTTATTAAAAAGATGTATTAATAATTTAGATTAAAGTATCTTTTTAATCAACTGTACACTTACAAAGTTCTCAATGCTTCGGTTTACATGTAGGGACCCTCATTATGCTACCGTGGAAATGGTGCTATTTTGAGCCTTGTTAGTGGTATAGAAATAGCGATTTCTTTGCGCTTAAACTGGTCACATTCGATTAGCATGTATCCCAGTACCAATATACCAATATCCCAGAGAACGGTCGACTCGGTACCCATGTGTTATTAACCCCTAGGTTCATTTTGCACCGGATTTCTCCTTTAAGCTCCTGGAAATCTATGCCACATTACCTGTGTTCACAGGCTCTGTTGAGCGTTCAACTAAAGTTGGTGAAAACCTAGTATCTCATTGCCAGGCCTATGTCCACAGCGCTGTGGAGTAAGGTCTGGCTACACCACGCATACATTCTGGGATAGGAGAAAAAAAAAATGCTCTGGGTTTTTATTTCTTTAAACCAATCACAATCATCTTGGGCGGGGCTAACAGTGCCTCTGCAAATACGTCTCTGGAAGAAACATTTGCACCCCGCAAAAGAAAACATCATAACAATATTAAATGAAGTTTACACAACACAGTAACGTGAGCTATTTCAATGAGCTGGATACATGGTTAAACCTAATTTGCTCTTACCAGTGTATCTCCATGTGTACTTCGTCCACACCAATCCCACCAATCAGTCCCAAAACGTCCCAGTTAGAAAGTAAATGCAGTAAACATATTCGTTGTAAATCTCTACAATCAGAACCAAGCAGGCCTGCCCTGTTGCACCATCCAAATGTACAAAAAACTTGCCATTTTCAGTGTGTTTATCGGTGTTTTAAGCCCTCAGCGTCTCCTTCCTAGGATTAGGCAATGGTTATGGTTAGGGTTAGGGTTAGGGTTAAGGTTAGGGTTAGGTGCCTTGAAGTCAACGGTCGCAACGCTGCCTGGAAGGAGACGTTGGGGGCTTAGAACGTCATCGAGCAGCATGTAGCTTGCTAACTCGAAGTTTGTTGTTGTTTCCCAATGACAACGGATTTAGACAACGGCAACACACATCACCGGAACATCCGGTGGTGCCGGAGGAGGTCATCAAGACAGAAAGATTTAGCTTTAAAGAGCCACATGCAGACAAAAACAGATGACCAAGTAATGATACATAATAGAAATCATCTGCAAAATAAGAACTGTATAAATGAAAAGTTTATTCCATTTTCTTTTTCGAACAAACATCTAATCATCAAATCTGTGTTTCATCCTCGCCCACACAAGCATGTGTATGCGTGTGTATTTGTTTGTTTGGGCATATGTATTGTATATAGTGTGCCAACATCACAATAAGGTATGACAATGCAGTGGGCTTTGGGGTGCCTTTTTTAAATCAAAGCCACTGCTGCTCCAAATGACTGTGCACGTCCCTGTTGTCGGATATTATAAAGCAGGCAGCAGAATTTGTCATCTAATAACATTAAATGATGAAATTGATGTAAAAATGTATTATTGCATTCACTAATAGAAGAGGGAGCGAGAGTCCCTCGCGCTCATGGCGGTCATTAAAGCTTCAACGGCAAAATAAGTGTTAAAATCCATCAGTGATGCAGCCTGAGAGAGAACAGAAAGCACTCTCCTTACTTGCTGTTATATTTGTAACGCTGGTTACTCTTAACTCTTAACCAGGAGAGTTACTCTCTCACAAAGAAGTCGTGCTACTGCAGTTGCTTCCTGATCTGACATAGGATAAGCCTTGATATACTTTGTAAAATTATCTTGTACGGATTTTCTCTAAGCTTCACATGTATGACTCCAGTAACAGACCTCATTCTTGGCCAATTGCACACAGTTAAAGGGGTCAGCCCAATGGTCCCAGAGCCTTATGTTCCCACATTTCTAAGAATTTTTTTTTCACTGAAAATAGGCCCTATGTTCCCACATTTCTAGGACATTTTCAAAATTAGGTCTTGTGTTCCTACATTTCCCTTCCCAATTTAAGCCCTATCCTCCCACAACATTTTTTAGGGTTAGGGTTAGGGGGATAAAATCTGATACAAATTTATGAAAAAGGAAATGTGGGAACATAGGGCCTAATTTTGGAAAAAAAATCTTAGAAATGTGGGAACTGTGGGAACATAGGGCCTAATTTAAAAAAAAACAACTTTGAAATGTGGGAACATAGGGCTGTGGGAACATAGGGCCTAATTTTCAGTGATAAAAACATTCTTAGAAATGTGGGAACATAATGCTGTGGGAACATAGGCACGCTCCCCAGTTAAATGTCCATCACCTTCTGCTCTCTGTGTGTTGCCGTTTTCAAATTCTGTTCTGCTTCGGGAAACAACAACCAGAACCTTCGGAGCTAGAAAGCCAAATGCTGAAAATGAAAAAAAAATATGATTGTGCAACAAGGCAGGCCTGCTTGGTTCTTTTTTAAAGATTTAAAAGCAATATATTTACAGTTTTGGGACTGATTGGTGGGATTGCTGTGGACGAAGTACACACGGAGATACACTGGTAAGAGCAAATGAGGTTTAACCATGCATCCAGCTAATTTAAATAGCTCACGTTACTGTATTGTATTACTGTACTGTATTGTAGTTAACTTCATGTTGCGTTTTCTTTTGCGGGGTGCAAATGTTCCACCAAAATAAGTTCCTTCCTGAGACTATTTTGCAGAGCCACCGTCCAGATGATTGGGATTGGTGCAAACAACCCAGAGCGGGTTTTTTTCTTTCTCCGATCTAATAATGTATTTGTGGAGGAGCCAGACCTTACTCCACAGCGCTGTGAAGATGCAAGACTACAAGCTGAGTAGTCTATAGTTGTTTCTGTCTGAGGAATATTAAAGTCCGAGGCCTCAACCCACTGTCAGGAGTGAGACTCCGCTGATGAGATCTATAGTCTGTGTGTCTTGTCGCTGGCATTGCACCTCTAACTGTAATGGCTCAACCCTTCCTGTAACTGTCTCTAGTGCTCTCTGCATTTTCCGGAGATGATCTATACAGGAAAGTAAGTGGGTGTCAAGGGAGAGACAGCAGGTGAGAGGTGCCTGAGAAAAACACTGCAGTGTTTGGACACCCTGCTACGGTAGTATGATGGTCTCAATCTGTAGTGCAAACTGAAGCGAGGAATCCAGTGTTTTTTACAACTTGTTCATGACAGCGCAGCTGAACACATGGCTTGATTCCAGCAAGAGAGTGCTATATTTTTCTACATCTTTAGTATTTTGTCCATATGTGGGAAAAGCCTTCTCCACGAGTCGGCTATTTCAGCAGCAAACACTGGGAGTTGCGTGCATTGACATAACCTTGTAATGATAAGCAGTCTGTTCAAAAACAGCTTTAAGTTTTTCTTTCACTGCTGTTTAGTCAGATGTTATATCAGGTATCAGGCTATCCCGGTGACTAGCAGAACCACCCAGGCATGTAGGCAGCAGATGTCCCCATTATAATTAGTACTTGTAGTACCCCCTCAAAGCGTCTGCACCATTTCAACGCGTTCTCATGAAAGGGTTCGTGCGATAACTTACGAAATTACTGCCACCGCCGACCGGTCACATGACAGTTAAGTTTATCTTTACAGTAATATTTAGCTGACAAAAAGGTACTGTGAGCCGGGTGCAGAGCATTATGAGGTTAGGATCGTTTTAGCGGCCGTTGCAGTTGAGTTTAGCCGACCAAAGGTGACTGTCATGCGGCAATGACAGTTTAGGCACCAAAACGACTAGTTAAGATTAGAAAAAAAGATCGTGGTTGGGGTTAAAACACCGGCCCCCTTAAGGAGTACTCCCGGGGACACGAACACCCGTTTCCTGTATGAAAGTCTTGTGGTTTCCCCATTACTTCTTCCAAGACACAAACTCCTCTCCTCAGCTTGAAAGCCCTATGTTTTAGGACCCATCCAACCTGGCCTCCTCCCTACGTGGATCTTCGCGTTCTGATACAGCATCAGTCAATGTGGTCACATTTGATTAGCATGAAAACAAATCCCAGAGAACGGTCGACTCGGTAATCATGTGTTATTAACCCCTAGGTTCATTTTGCACCGGATTTGTCCTTTGACAGTCTTTGCTTTGGTAAGCTAGGCCCGCTTTGAGGTCCTAGTATCCAGAAGAACTTTACCATGCGATCGTCCTTATGCAGACAAGTTCACAAGCAGCACTCCAAACAGGAAGCAAGAAAATGGGAGCAGAAAGAAAAAGTGATGTCCACTTTGCCAGTCTCTGTTACTCACATACTGTATGTTGTCCTTTGATGCCGCTATGGTGACAAAATGTCCAACAGAGCCCGTTTGTAGTCCACCAGTACACCTAGTTTAGCATTAGCTTGTAGCAGGAGCAGGCCAGGGTGAGGAGAGAAGGCGCCATTCCAGCACAGGATAGCTACAAAATAAGGTATCTACAAACTAAATCTTCACAGAAATCTAGCAGTGGTTGATTTAAGTACATTTACTAAGGTACTGTCCTTAAGGACAAGTTTGAGTCTTTTCTTTTCATGCCACTTTCTATTTCTACTCTGCTACATTTCAGAGAGAAATATTGTACTTTTTACTCCCCTACATTCATCTGATAGCTTTAGTTACTTTACAAATTAAGATTTTTTCCCTTAAAAACACTTAAAACACAAATCTGATGTTTTATTATGGATTTAACTACCCGACAATATAACGGCCTACAAGTCCAGCTGAGATGATTAGACCATTAAACTCACAACTGTTTGGATCCTTTACAGTTTCTAAAATGTGGGGATTTTTCTGCATTGAGTACTTTTACTTTTAATACTTGAAGTACATTTTCGTGATGATACTTACATACTTTTACTTAAGTAACATTTTCAATTCAGGACTTTAACTTGTAACAGAGTATTTTTTTACAGTGTGGTAATAGTACTTTCACTTAAGAAAAAGGATCTGATCATAAGGAACAATAAGGGAAACCACCTGTGTCTGAATGACATAAAGCCATCACTTTAACACATAGATGAAGCCAGAAATATTGCATATTTCATGTCTGAAAATCTTCATAACCGCAGTTGTATGACCACAGACGGAGCCCTCTAACTTTACACCGGCCTGTTACTCCAGGCTGAACTTCAGTGGATGCAGTGGTTGGTAAACGGCCCTTTTTACAAGACTCATATTAACAGGTTTATCCGCGTTGGCTGGCTGAGCGTACATTATGCAAATGTTCCGTGCATGGTATGCACAAGGATGAAGGTTAAACCCATGGATCCCTGTTACAGGGCTCCATCTGTGTTCATAGAACCAGAATTATAACACATAATCATTGTGTCCTCTACTTACTTCCCTGCGTTAAGCAGTAGTATTGTAATTAGTAATTGTGCGTGACACTTTCAAGGGAATCAAAGTATATATTTAAGAGAGATGGAGAGTCGCATGGAAGTTCCTCAGGCACTGTTAAGGAAATAACATAATCCTTTATTTAATCAGGCATAGACCTTTGCACAAAAACACTACACACACTAGGATTTATCCTTCGGGGATTTAATGACAGCAAAATATTGAAATTAAAAAGGTGACATTGAATATCTTGAGATGTAGCTGTGTTTAAATCGTACTTTAAATCTATAAGATAAGAATTCATATGTTGTTGACTTGTCTTTTCATGTCTTTGTTCCTGATGGCATAATTCATTTAGTGACAAATCAAAGCAGAATACAAACTACTCTCTGTGATCTTAAACAAGCAGGTGTTTAACAAAAAGCCCTCTCAAAACTAAAAGTCAATCATGAGAGTCACTGCGTGTGTGCGTGCGTGCGTGCGTGGCTAAGAGCGAAGCTAAGCTCGGTAGCAAGGCCCCATGCCTCCCTCATTTCACCATGTCAAGCAATACACACACACACACACACACACACACACACACACACACACACACACACACACATTCCCTCTCTCAGTGTAAGAAGGGTGGCAGGGGTATGTTGGTTGCCTTGGAAACACTTCAGTCCAGATAATTATTACTGTAACTGTCTCTGTACACCTCACCTTTAATAGAAATGGATCATAAATTATAATCACTGAGTGGCAGCCGTCTGTTGTGTTGCGGCTGCCTGCTCACTGCTCACTGCTCACTGCCGCCACCCATTGGTCAGCAGAGGAAGTGCAGCTGTGTGGAGCTGCTGGGAACTCGTGTTCTGCGGCTTCACTTCTCCATCTCATTGCACTGCCCTCGCCTGAACACACTCAAAAAAAGACAACGTCTACTTTTTTTGGTTTGGTTTCCCCTATTTTTAGTTAATCATTTTCACTGCGAATGTCAAACCCGGATGACAATAACAATCATTTAAAAACATAAATGGCAGAATGGAAATATGGCATCATGCTGAATCTGTTTAAATATTTACAAAGGCCTATTCCCATGGCCCATTCCTAAGTAATCAAAAAACAATTAAATATTCTTTCCCGGTTGAAAGTCGCTTTTTTGTTTGTTTGTTTTTAAAACAAAATAATTCAGTGCCTTATAAAGAAGTAGTCTGGGGTTGAGTAGTAATTGCAAAGTGAGCGCCCTACTTTTTCTCTCCCCCTTTGTGAGAACTGGGAAGGAACAACCAAAAAATGAAAAACAAGGGGGGGAAAATGAATAAACAAACAGAAAAAGTAGATTAAAGTAGCATTAAGAATATAAACCAGCAGCCAAAGGAAATAAGATAATTGCCTGGCTGTGTATTTATCATGTCCTTTGTTTATCATATTCCAGGGAAATGATGACTTTCAGGCCCTCAGTTTGATAGCTGCAGCATGCAGTTTTGTGTGGCAGACGACTTTTTATTAGCAGGAGACACTGGCATTTTCTTTCTCTGTCCCCCACCACCCCCCCACCCTCCCATTGCATTTCAAACTTGAAGCTATTGATCACATTCAAACCCTCATGACAAAAACCTGCCTTTACGTTATCTGCTAAACAGCCGGTTTTTAATTCAGCCTTTTCCTATGAAGTGTTTTCTGATAGGAGACGAGTGTGCAACGGAAGGTCTTCACCACACCGCCAATTACCGCCTTAAATCAGCTCCCATTTATAAACACATCTTCAACCGCGGCGGTCAGATTACTGTAAAAACAGCAGGTTTAAAAAGCCACACCTCAACAGAAATTCAGGTTTTCATATCTGGCGTCAACTCCGCTCACCTCCTCGGTTTGCAAATGAGACGCCACAGCATTTTGCTTCCTGCAAGCCGCGTGCGGATGAGCAGCAAAGTTTTTCCGGCTGTTCAAATGACCTCAGCATTATGATTGTAACTCTGCAGACAGCTTGGCAATAAAAAAAAACCTTTTAATCATCAATTGTTGTTTCTGCTGAAAATCCCAGTCCGTTTTTTTTTTTTTTTCAAAGGGACAAGACGGTGTCACACACAGAGAGACAAACGCGCACACACCGACGCAATCAGACGCGCCGATGAATCGCTTTCAAAACCAAGGAAAAAAAATCTTCTATCCGGTTACTGAACAACTTTAAATGACACCGTCTCACAACTTCATTTCAAAAGAGAAGATGTGGCTGTTTCGGGAGGGCGGGCCTTTGAAAAGTTGAGGGCGCCTCATGTCATCGGTTTACGGCCAGGGCTTTCTCTCGTCGCACGCAACGCAAATCACAGGTGGGTTTCCTCATTAGGTGCTATTGACAGGCCACATAAAACAGAATCTATCGCTCCTCCAAAAAAGGCTCGAGCGGGGCCCTTTTGGTCTCTCTCCCCCTTCCCCTTCCCTTTCCCCTTCCGCTCCCTCTCCTCCCCATCCCCTTGTCTCTCTTCTTTTCTCCACCATGCATATTTCAGATCAGGGATGGTTGTCAGCCCGGTGCGTGGGAATTATTAATCTCAGGTTCTGTACTTGTGCTGAGCTGTTTAAGGATTCATACTAACAAAGGGCAGCGGAGTCACGCAACGCGGCTGACAAGGCCCTGTCTTTCTATCTCCATACCTCCACCTGTCTGCTGCCTCTCCTTCTCCTACCGTCTGGAGCGGCCGCACACACACACACACACACACTCACTTTCTTTGTATGTTTCTCTCACTCCTTGCCTCCGTCTCTCTCTCTCCAGCTGACCTTTGGAGCCGCTTAGGTTCACAAAACACCTCCAAACAGCTCCTCTCTAATGGCCCGCTACTCAAACAATCGGTAGAACGACCTGACGAAGATGATTGATCTCTGACAAGCGGCTCGATGCATTCCTATGAGTCATTAGATCAAGCCTGGACAGAGCGAGAGATGGAGAGAAGCGAGAGATAGAAAATGAGAGAGAGAGAGAGAGAGAGAGAGAGAGAGAGAGAGAGAGACCTATCGGAGAATTGGTGCAGCTGTGTGTACAACCAGACCAGGCATTTATCTAATGTCAAAGACGTGCAGACAACCTTTAGTCTGAGTTTGATGTTGGAGGAGCTTTGGAATGACAACAGCATTCACATCCGCACCGGCATTGCACAGGCTCGGGCCTACATTTACACACACACACACACACACACACACACACACACACACACACACACACACACTTATTCTCGCAGAATTAAAGGCACTCGTGTATGTGCTCAAATGAAATGAGTCTCTAAGAAGAGAAAAGACACGGCACACACAAACACATACGCCCGAGCAGTCAGCACTAAAACAGTATCAGTGGAGCAGCTCAGCACTGTGGAAAAGAGAAATGTCTTCTTTAAAGATCCTCTTGTTGTGTTGTCGCGCTGGGAGATAAGGACGGATTAGGCTGAGAGACGCTCTGAGCTGAGACACGCAAACATGCTGTTGAACATGGAAGTGAAGCACAAGAAACTCTCTCCCCAACCAATCGACACACACACACACAAACACACACGCACAGAGAGAGAGAACAGAGTTCTGTACAGTATAGAAGCTCACTTTAGATGGGTGAGCACTAGAGGATGGATACCCGACACAAGCCCGACGGGACCCGACGGGCCGGGCCAGGTTTGGACAGATATTTAGAAATCAGCGCAATAAGGCATTGAACATTTTAAATTTAAACCAGCTTATTTATGTAGGTAGCCAATGGGCCTGGTTCACTTGATGCAAAGGTTTTGTTTTTGTGATATGATTGGGCCTCTTGTGCCCGCCTGTGTTAATGTGCGCTTGTTGCCCCGTGTGCGCTGATGCGCTCATCTGTTGACATTTCCGAATGCCTTCCTACAGTTGCTTAATAAAAAAGCGGGCTTTTCCACACAAACAAACAGTCATTGTCAGTGTCATCACTACGAGAAAACGATATTAATACAAAGCACTCAAGACAGCAGGAACCAACCCTGTGCATTAGCTCTGGATCTGAAGTCAACTTCTTAAGACACGTCACTTTTTCAGAATTACTCACAACTTTTGAAATTTAGAGTTAGCTGTTAGGTACTGATAGATTGAAGACACTGAGGTCCATGAGAAACGAGATTTTAAGTGTGTCGGGCTCGGGTTGGGCTCGGACATAAATATCTCAATGCCTGTCGGGCTCGGGTCTGTTTCGGTTACTGCTCTGTCAGATGCGAGCCAGGCTCGGACAGAACAATGTGGCCCGATCCGCACTCTAGGGAGCACTAGGGCTTCCAGCTCTAAGTCGATTGATGACTGATCGCTTGTTTTGGTCTTAGTTGACGAAGATTTCTTCTTTTCCAAGTCGATTAGTTATTTTTTATGCTTTTTTTTGTTCATGCTGAATGACTTATTTCCAAGAAAAGTATGAGAACATCTCTGGTAGACAAAAGATTGTAAGCGGTGCTCTAGCGTGATTCTTCGTGGAGAAACTCAGTTTCACAGATCTGTCGATTTAATCAACTAATCGAGGAAATCATTTCTTTCAATTGAGGACAGCCCTAGTGAGCACCAAAAGGTGCGCCATGGGAATTACAGTCCCAAATAATGACTCTAGATAATTTGCATGTGAAATATACTGTAGGTTTGTGTATTTGGAGTTTTAATTTGGAGGCTTCAATCAGCTGTGAGTGTGTAACAGACAGACATGTGCAGGGCTGGCTTTAAGGCTGAATTGTCATAGGTTTGGAGCCATGTAAAGCTCTACAGTGAAGTATGCGTTAGAATTTTAAATGGTTATGATCATGTTATGTTCATGGGTGAAAATATCCAAAATTATCCTTTAAAGGTCCAATGAGTAGGAATTTCTCCCGTCTAGCGTTGAGATCATATATCGCAATCAACTCTCTCGTGCCACGCAGTTCAAAGTACGTATTACAGCTACGGTAGCCTTCACACTTCAAAAAGCCGGTCTCTTGCTCTTTTCAATATCCTTTTAATTTTTCTGGGCGAAGAAGACTCCTGTTCCTGAAATTTTGATTTTGAATACGTGTGGTCCTCCATGTTTCCTTCTTCAAACTTGCCGGGGCCGGGAAGCTACGATACCCATTAGCAGCGTTAGCAGCACCATGAGTTTATCATGTGACAGCGAAAACGTGAAAGGCGGAGCAGTATGTCCTGTATGTCCCTTACCGGCTAACGTATTTCAAGATGGCGCATGAATATGGAGCGTCTACCCCAGTTCATGCAAATGCTAAATTTCAAGCCAAAAGGAATACTTGGAATTGATGGTGATGGTAAATAATCATGAAAAGGACAAGTTTGTGAACGGGCAACACAGATTTTGATAATGAACAACTAAACACGTTACACACTGGACCTTTAAAGCAGATTCAATAAAACTTAAAACTTAAAAAGACAAAAAGGTCAACTCTCAATAGACAGTAAAGGTTAAAACTAGTGCTGTCAAACAATTAAAATATTTAATCGCGATTAATCGCATTAATGTCATAGATAACTCACAATTAATCGCAATTAATCGCACATTTTTATCTATTCTAAATGTCCCTTGATTTCTTTTTTGTCATTTTAATGCTCTTATCAACATGGAAAAGTGGATCGGCTTGCTTTGTGCTTTTGTCGCCTGGCTTTGACGAGGGGGCGGAGAATTGGCATCAGCTGTGTGCTTGGTCATCAAGTGGTATTTCAGACTGGACGTGCTGCGATGATAGCTCAGTTCACAATGACAAAACACACAGATCACTTTGGTCTTGTCAACGGAACCATTTGGCAACTTTTTAAAAGTAAACTT
The DNA here is from genome assembly GCF_008315115.2 of Sander lucioperca. Lineage (NCBI taxonomy): Eukaryota > Metazoa > Chordata > Actinopteri > Perciformes > Percidae > Sander > Sander lucioperca. The sequence goes on along the minus strand of NC_050175.1, from coordinate 43,098,656 downwards.
TCCATTCAGAATCTTATTGGCATCCATTCCGGCGTCTCGCGCTCGCCATCCACTCAAAACGTAACGTTAGCCTACTACTCTTTGGCCGGCTCACAAGCCCAAACAAGTGTATGCCAAAAAGAACGTTAATCTCACGATAAAAAAATTGACGCCGTTAAAATTGGTTTGCGTTTAACTGACAGCACTAGTTAAAACATTAAAATAATGACTTTTTTTTTCTTTTTGAATTAAAAGCTGCACAGCTCTCTTCTTCATCTGTATTTGTTTAAAAAGAAAGACAACTATGAACCACATTCTCCAGATGTTTGAAGTTTTCTACTGATTCAGATATCTTGCCTTTAAAAGGCAGGGGGCAAGAGTGTTTATAATAAGGTCCTAATTTGACCATTGCAGTGTGAGTGTTTTTCAAAGGCCATCGTGTGAAAATCTATTCAAAGTATAACTGTTTGCTGGACCGTCATTGGTGGGTTAAATTTTGTACTTATACCAACTGTAATTTTAGTTGTTTAAATGGTATGTGGCTTACTGGTTTATTAATCTTTTTATGCTGAGAACAGGACCGTAGCCAGGATTTTAGAAATACTGAGATCACAGTACTCCCACTGCTCACAACTCACTAATCATAACTACTTAGACTTTGTCATTTATACTCTCTAAATTGCATTTCCCAAAATAAAGTTATAAACGCTGTCCATGTCCATAAATCCAATTAGAAAGTAGTGTTTCTTTTATGTAGCGAGGCGGATAGTAAGGGTGTAGATGTGTGGGTTGGTGGGTATGTAGCTTGTCTGACTTGAACGAAAGTGGAGTCCAATCTAGGGTTTTAAATAAATTTAAAAAAAAAAAACACTGCTCGACTTGAAGAATGTCAGTCGACCGAGTGGTCACTGACTGATGATCCTAATATTCGACTTTCAGGGAGCTGCCCTAGTCTAATCATATACTTTTATTTACTTGCATGTTGATTAACACACTGAAATAACAGCTGTAGTGGACTAAATCTGACATGGTCTCGCATTGTCAGACCTATCTCCCCAGCGTGGAAATAGGTCTGGCTCCTCCACACATGCATTCAGGGATGGGAGAAAACGCTCTTGTTTGCATTTCTTTAAACCAATCACAATCGTCTTGGGCGGCGCTAAGCTCAATATTACAATATTACATACAATATTAAATGAAGTTAACAGTTCACACAACACAGTAACGTGAGCTATTTAAATTAGCTGGATACATGGTTAAACCTCATTTGCTCTTACCAGTGTATCACCGTGTGTACTTCGTCCACAGCAATCCCACCAATCGGTCCCAAAACGTCCCAGAGAGCAAATGCCATAAACACATTCCTTGTAAATCTTTACAATCAATCCCCGAAAGAACCAAGCAGGCCAGCCTTGTTGCATGATTCAAATGTTCTTCCAAACTTGACATTTTTAGCGTGTAGCTTGCTAGCTCGAAGTTTATTGTTCTTTACCAAAACGAACAGAGTTAGACAACGGCAACACACAGAGAGAGCGGAAGGCCATGGACATCTGGCGTAACATCCGTTTCTGCAATTATCCTGGAAATGTACTGTACATTGATCAAGACTAACTCGTTTTTTATGCGCTGCTTGATCGAAATACTGGAGGCCCTGGTTCAAAAATATTACGTAAATTGTTGATATATGAATGAAAGATTAACTGGGAGAATGTGACTCTTGAAATTGACATGCGGCAAAGTCAACAGCCAGGTTCCATTTTGGCCTGTCATCAAATTACTCACGTAATTAACATGAATTAGCGGCAGCTGATTTGATCTACCGCCACCGATGTTTGACATTTTAACCGGTAAAAGGGACAGTCAGCACCGGCTGAAAAGGAGAAGCTGCAAATGTTTTGTACACTACTCTTTGCTAATAACAATTAGCATCACGGCTTAGCGAATCCGTGTATTTTGTCAAGCCGGGTTGTCAGAACAGACTCAATCACCGGTGCGACCAAATAATTTTTCACATTGATACAATCTAATTTTCATGCATCTTGCATATGCAGTGGAATGCTGTACTGTAGAGCTGGCTGCCATAAAGGAGAGCAACGCTGCAACACTAACAGGCTGAGATGGGAAAAAAAACAGCAGAGAAAGGATCCGATTTTGATCGGCTTTATTTCAGAAGATACCGATCCATTTAAATACGCCCATATTGGCCCTGATACCGATTCTAAGGGAGATCTCTACGTTGAACATAATCTGGGGCTTTACAGAGTGGTCCAATATGGACATTCCTGTCTAGAAATAGGGTTGGACCTCAGTGTCTTCAATCTATCAGTACCTAACAGCTAACTCTAAATTTAAAAAGCTGTGAGTAATTCTGAAAAAGTGACGTGTCCTAAGAAGTTGACTTCAGATCCAGAGCTAATGCACAGGGTTGGTTCCTGCTGTCTTGAGTACTTTGTATTAATATCAGATGCTACAGTGTTCACGTTTTTATGTGGTTCTGCTCTAGGCGTCATTAGACAGCAAGTATCTTTCACAAAAAAAGCATTTCTACTGAGAAACATATGTGAGAGACACGGAGAAACATTACATATGGACAAGCAAAGACATGTGTATACCCTAACTGTTGTGAAAAGAGTTATCAAAGGCAGAAATATGAGGAGAGGAGAGGAGAATAACTGATACAAGTAGGTGAAAGAGTGAAGGCCGTAATTCCCTCCATCTTTCCATTAGCGATCTCTAAAAGTTGATCCGAAGGGACAGGGTGTGTCGTAGCTGTTGGTCCTGATCCAGCCACTTTCCCCTTGATCTTTTCCACAGATGACTATCATCATGACTCACACACTTTTTATCACATAGCCGCAGTGACATGAAACAAAAAGGGACAGCTGGGTAGACCAAGAATGTACCGAAAATCAGAAATACATCGGAACCAGGCCGAGTGAGTGATTATTGGTGGGGTGGAGGACGGGGATAAGGATGGTGTGTGTGTGTGTGTGTGTGTGTGTGTGTATACAGTATATGGGGATTAGAGGAAAACTGACAAGCTGCCTATTTGATGCCCTTTTCTTAACTCCAGTCACTTAAACTATGTCTCCAGTCCCCCCCCAAAGACATCATATTTATTAACACACTGAAACTATCACACGTACACACACAACCGCACGCCTCACACTTGGTCGCCAGCTCCGGGTCAGAGGTCAGCTGATCGAGTTGAAGTTAATTTCCTGGTGGCTTGGTGTTTCACCTGGAGTCTGTGATACGTGGCTCGTCCAATCCACTACAGCTATAGTCCAACTGAACACTCATGCCAGACAACTTCCTGCTATCATCGCTGTCATTAGGCTCCATAATCCACAGCACATGTGGAGGGAAAACATATTAACGACAGTCGCTGGCGGATAAAAACAGCTGGGACAGGGATGAATGAGCAAGGAATAAGACGCTCGATTGAAATAAATACAGTGGAGCATGTGTACGATCCAAATAGACTGCAGACCAGACAGACAGACAGACAGATAGACAGATAGATAAATAGATAGATAGATAGATAGATAGATAGATAGATAGATAGATAGATAGATAGATAGATAGATAGACAGACAGACAGACAGATAGACAGATAGATAGATAGATAGATAGAGGACAGAAGGGAAGTTTCAAGGAGAGGAGGCTCAAACGAGCAGAAGGAGAGAGCAGCAGACAAAGGGGAAAGAAGGATAAATGAGGGTGAATAGAAAAAGTGAATAATGGAGCGAAGGGGAGAAAAATGAGGTGGAAAAAATAGAGGGGGAGGCCAGATTGAGAGGAGGAGTAGAGGGAGAAGGAGGGGAGACAATGTGGCTGGGAAGGGGATGAAGACAGAGATAAGAAAGACAATGTGGAGAGACAGAGGTATCTTTTTATCTATCATTGTCTCTATCTGTATCAGATTAGGATGAAATCCACACTTCCTTGATGGTGTGTGTCTGTTTAACAAGACCCAGGCGAGGCTACATTTAATGGTACAGCAAATTTATTCTGTGCACCTTTGCAAAATATGCGGTTCTAGTCGCTTGGGGAAGTAGTGACTTCTCGCAACTGGTGAACTATTGTAGCTGGCGAGTTAATATCTAACACGCTACCAAGTTAGGGATAGCTAGCGCTACTCAGTCAATACTTCATATTTTTCTGTACTGAGCCGGTTACTCTCTCTGCCATTTGGCCTCTGGATTGTAAGTCATTTATTGAATAAAGAGTTTATTGAAGAAGGGAAAAAGGCTCTCTGAGCTGGCAAGTTTGCTAACATCAATTAGCATATGGTGAAAAGAACTAGAAATATTAACAAACCGTAACCGCTAAATGATGTAAGATGACGTAGAATTAAGAGCGACAACAGTAGCAAGTAGTATGAAAGACCGAAAATGTGCGTAAGGAGGTTGTTTGGTGGGGTGGATGGGTCAAACAACCCAGGACTTTCAGTCAGGAGACTGGGGTTTGTGTCCCGTTCTTGTCCAGCGTGTCACTAAAACATACATTTTGTAACCCCACCGGCGATCTTTACCTAAACCTAACTGTCCCGTTCTTGTGCTACATGTTAAACGTACGTCCCGACCCAGAGCATCAAAAAGTGACGCCAAGAGTCTTGACCAAGCGCATCTAAAAATGACGCCAAAGGGCTAGACGCTAAAGGAGACTTTTTGCGTCAGTAACAAACTGACCAAGCGTAGCTTTTTGACGTACTGGGAATGTGTTGCCAGTGCTGTGTCTCAATTTGCATACTTCTGTACTTACATTTACGCTATTTTAAGTGCAAAGTGCATTCACACCAAGAAGTATAGCAAAATGATGTGCACTTTGAGTAACCGAAAGCTGCACTCATAACAGTCAAAAAGAAAATGGCTCGCGAGGAAGCTGCAGCAGTTGCGATTGAAATGACGAACATCTAACCATACAAATGTAATACTTTACTATTTTGGTTCACTCTCACTGCTTTCATAGTGTAGTTGCAGGCACAGCAGGCAGCTGATTTTAGTGCAAAATCCCCAAAAGAAACCTGTGCACTACCTGCTCAGCACCAAATGCCAGACAGACACAGTTAGAGACTAGCTGGTGAACACAATGGAGCATTTAGCGGCTAAAGAGACAGATATTTCCCCGAAGAGTTGGTAGAGACCAAAACAGAACTAAACAGGAAGACGAGAGTGAAAATTTGACTTACATTCAGCAGGTGGCCAAATACACAATTCCAAATGTTGCTCCGTAGCTACTAAATAAGCAAAAGAGGTTAAAAGGTGATGATATATCAACGTTTTATTCACAACATGTTTCCGCTGCCCCCAAGTGGCCAAATAAATCATCTATTGCAGGTTTTAGAATCAGAATATAAATTAGGGTAAGGGTTGGGTTAGGCATTATGTAAATGAGGGTCCTCACAAGTACAGAAAGAGAAATGTGTGTGTGTGTGTGTGTGTGTGTGTGTGTGTGTGTGTGTGTGTGTGTGTGTGTGTGTGTGTGTGTGTGCGTGTGCGTGCATGCGTACATGCGTGTGTGCATGTGCAAGGTGAGGGGTTGTTAAGAGGTGAAAAGGGGTCACCCTTAGCCCCCTCAACCTTTACCACACCAACCCCTATTCACACACACACACACACACACACACACACACACACACACAATCCACCTCCATCCACCACAACCACAATCCAGTCCACTGCCAAGGCAGCACAGATGCAAACTCCCCCCTGACCGGGTGGCTGCCAAGGCGTCGCTTCCGAAGCCTCTCCACCAGCTGGAGACTCTCTGATGAGGCCAACACATCCATTTCCCTGGTAACCGGCGAGCCCAGTCACACACACACACACACATACATAGGGACGCACTTGCATATAAACATGTATATGCACCCATGTGAATATGTATATGCCACACATGCACAGTGTCCCGTCAACGCCCCCCCCTCCGCACAAAACCCTCCTATCCCTCCTCCTTGCCCTGTTTGCTGCCAGGTCTATTATCACACAGGATGCGTTGCAGGGCCACAACACAACAGCTAGACACATTTACACCCAGTAACCAGACATATGCAGTGAACAGCCCACTGTTCTGATTAGCAGGACCCAAGATGTCCCCTCTGCTTTTGCATGAGAGCACTGAGATGCACCCCCAAATAGTCAGATTAAATGTGGGACTTATTTATAATACCCAAGTATAGAAATCTTGTCTAATACAAAAATCATGCAAAATGCTTTTTTTGTATTGCAACCATGTAAAATCAAGATCTGGAATTAGTGAAAAATGAGACAAGATGCCCATGTTAAGATCTATAAAACTACAATAAATTAGGTGTTTGAATGTCATTTCAGTTTGTATGCTACGACTCATAAGCAATCGCAACTTGGGGGTTAATGAGTTGGTAAAATAGTAAATGTAGTTGTTACATCATACATAGCAAATCCCAAAAATGCAAAGCAAAATTGCCCCAACATATTGCAAGCTAAGTGCACCACCTTCCACGTGTTTTCAGTCAATATTTTTCTTGACAATACGCCTTTCTGGACTCATTGAATGCTGTTAATTCAACGCCATGCATCTGTACATCAACTGTCGTTTCATAAGTAAATTATATTAAAATCAAATGATTTCTTCTTTTTCCAGTAGTCTTTGTAATCAGAACAGCTGCACACCATGTCCTAATTATTGTGTGCAGCTTATGCTTTACCACAGTATTTTCAGTTTATTGAAGTATAATAACTATTATGAGCAGCATAATGATAGCCTACTACGCCTAATAAGTACTTTTAATGCGATTAACAGTATTTCGTTGATTGTAAGAGGAGAACAAGCATGCACTTGCTACACGTATAGTTCTCAACTTGGGCTGGAGCTGTCTTAATGGACCTCTCTTAAACAATACAATATTTCGTTACACTTTAATTGAAGGTATCTACATAAGAGTGACCTAACACTGTCATGAACGTGTCATAAACATTATAAACAAGTCATAAACGTTTATGACATAACGCTTCGGTTTTTGTCCTGACAAGTTAGGGTTAGAGTTAGGGTTCATGTGTTCATGACAGTGTCATGTCACTCTTATGTAGATACCTTCAAGTAGAGTGTTACCCAATATTTTTATTTGGCAATGAATTAACAAACCGACTGCAAAGGCTTGCTACAGTACACATGTCTTGTTACACTTGGAATACATATGTAGCTTTTCTTTCCACCAGTTACAAGACTTATTAAGATGGATTGCCAATTAAAACTCAAGGGACGTAGCACACTGCTTGCAATCAAATAGTGGGCTATTGGTATTCACTGGGTGCAATACAATATCTTTTAAATACCAAGTTAGTTTAAATAGGCTACTTTAATGAGATTTTGCTTTAAAAGGTTTAGGTCTTATATGAAATAAAATAAACAATAATTTAGTTCTGACACCATTTATTCATTTAGGTCAATAATTAAATTACAGCTGACCTTCCCTATTTTTCAAGTGGAGTTAGCATCTATGTTTTCGCTTAAAGCGAATAAGCTAGTAGCAATATCAGAGTACAAGATGATTTCCAGCTGTTTCATGCCGTCTTTTTCAGAGATTATTTCATGTGTGTCTTTAATTCAAATGCTCAGACAAATATATAGGTGGGGCAAAATCTCCCCTCCTCTATAAACCCAACTGCTGGTAACAATGATCAGATTTAACGTGGAGTGGTTCTGCAGTAAAGAATGGCAAACTGCTAGCTTGTCAGTGTTTGTTATTCTGCATCTTTCAGACAGGATTACCAAACATAACAGCAGCAGGACAACTTGGTGAAATTTGGCTTGTTCTGCAGAGCTAACGTTACCCAAGCTGACAGCCCATGCACTGTGTGGGAGATGTGAAAAAGCGTATTAAAGTGAAATTGTAAAAATGTGTCATTTTCTGGTTTTGCATCTGTGCAAAGTAGTTGCTGCCCTGCCATTTTTTCCACCTAAAAACGCCACTGGGTATCGGTGTGGGGGAAGATGCCCCCAGGTATTTTTCCCTAAACCACTAGGGGGCATCTTGTCCCACATGTCACATTTTTTAAATTTGTATAATTATCAGAATTCTTAGGAAGGAAAGAAGTGGAGAGAGGAGAGGAAAGGGGAACAGTGTTTTCAAGAAGAAGGGAGGAGGCTGCTAAGTATAAAACCTCTTTAAGGTCAGACAAACAGCACCTGTTTGTGTCGGCCGATAGCGAATGGCAAGGCATGGTGTAGCATGGCATGGAATGGCACAGAATGAGACACGAGGAAGGGGCAGAAGAGAAGGAACGTGGCTGCTGGAAGGGGATCAGTGGCTGAGCGTTAACCTTAGGGCTCTTTGTGTTGGAGCAGGAGAGGGCCCTTAGCCTCCTCTGTCGCGTTTACACACAAAGAGCCAGAGGGAGTCCGAGGCTCCCACCACCCCACTCAGCCCTCCTTACATACATCCACTCCACTCGCCATCTCACAGACAGGGAAGGTTCAGCCGTGTTCATGTCGACAGAGCCCTGCGAAAGCCTTTTGATGTCCCTCTTCTTTTTGAGGGGACCGCAGAAAGGCTGGAGGACTTTTGGATGTGGTGCCAAGAACAACAAGCAAGGAGGCAGCTGTGTGCAAGAGGAGGCGGATCGGCCCAGGAATCAAAGATGGCTGGCGAAGAAAGGAAAATAAAGTATCAAAGGAGGGGGGTCCCACGCAATTGGAGTTAGCCTGTGTTTTTAAATGAATTGGCTTGGGCGGAAGCCACAGAAAGAACATACACACAAGGCAAACGTCTGCCATCAGCAGAAGTGTTTAGCAGAAATGTCCAAAAAAATCAACTTTGCGGCTTCCAATCTTGACTTTGGGAAAAGTCAGCCACATTAGTGCACAATGATCAGTTTTCCAGTCATTAAAGCCACTATATGCAATATGTTTATATTAATAACGCAACAAGTCCTGCAAACCATTCGACGATATAGATTGTTTATTCCTCCCCCCTAATATGACCCACAGGAGCGTTTTCCGTCCTCATATTTAAATCGCAGAACGGTCGCGCATATTATGCTCATTTTCAGCTTCATAATTGTATTTAGAGGTTATATCAGAATAGGTTTACATGGTTTAATTTTCAAAAAACACCATATTTTTGTTGTACTGCACATTGCTGCAGCTCCTCTTTTCACCCTGTGTGTTGAGCTCTCTGTTTTAGCTACAGTGAGGCATCTCACTTCTGTTCCATCTTTGTTGGGAGTCGCACATGCGCAGTAGCTAGGTAAGGACTACTAGCCAGTCAGTTGCAGAGTATGAGGGCGTGCCACGCTAGCAGCTAGGCGAGCATTATAACGTGTGTTACAAAGTGACCACGTTTGTCTCTGAAGTAAAGGCTGGACTACAATAGAGCTGTTTGGAGCAGTTTGTGAACAGTGTTTTCTGTTGGAGATGGTAAGTCCCTTTGGGGTGGACTTTGGGCTTTTTCACTTTGTAAACATATAACGTGCACAAAAAAAGATATATAACACAATAAAAGGAAAGAGAAAATGCCAAAAAGCATAATATGAGCACTTTAAAGTTGTCAACGTTGCAATTTGGCGTGTTTGATGTTTAGGCACAAAAACTTCAGCTGCATCTCGGAATATATTTTGTCATATCATCCTTTGATTATGATAATTGTCATGTACTCACAATGGTGCATCAGATACCATAAAATCCCTTAAAAGGAAGCACAGCGTGTAAACCCAGTATCTCCCACCGTCTCTCTCCGGATCTGCACAGTTAAGTGATCATGAAGTGAACTTTATGTTACAAATACACAGTTTTTCCTGTGTTCCACACTCCATTACAGCTGGGGGGAAACAGCCTCTTAAGAGATATCCAGACATTTCCCGAGGCTTCGAGCCCCTAGGGCCTCCCCTCGATTTGCCCTTTAGCAGGAAGAAATCAGCAGCTAAAGCAACAGCATCTCCTTTCCCCGCGGCTACTCCAACCATACACATGTACTGCTAATGCCTGCAAATCACATTTCCCATCACTTTACCAACATCCCTTCTTAAAAGCATGCCTCTTTTTCCCACCAGTTTAAGACAAGTAAAGAGATAAAAAGGATAACCCAGGAGAAAGATGTTTTGTCAAGACATTTTTTATTTTTTTTTTAAAGGTAGCGTCCTAGAGAAAAGAGATACAATTGTTACACTCGGTGAGAAATAATCATGAGAGTGATAGGGTGGTGTTACGTCTACCAGAGTGATTTAGAAAACATCGGAACAGCAGACTGAAGGCCGTTACAGACCAACCAGACAGCCGACCTTTGGCAGAAAAGGCAGTTGGACTGATCAGTCTCCCCGAGTTGGTCAAAAAAGTGCCTCGGAACACACCAAAGCGACAAGCCGTAATACGTCTCCATAACAGCAGGCGGCGCTAATCTGTATTGTTGCCCCAAAAAATGAAAACCGGCAGCTGATTGAACGAACGCGTTACATGGGTCTGGCTGCTGCTTCCGGATTTTGGATTTTTCAACCGCCATTAATGGAGACTTATTCAGAATACGATCTCGTATTGTACTAAAATAGTTCACCGAAATGTGTTTCTGAAAACATTTTAAGGGAGAAATAGGCCATGCAGTTGCTGAATCTGTCTTCATTTCAGATCGACAAAGGTCAGTTTAAAAGATTTTCGTCAGATTTTGAGAGGCTTATCCCGCTTGCCATTTCCGGGTGAGTCCCGACTGCCCTGTCTCCGACTTGAGCATGTCAGGTCGGCCAAAATGAAGGACGACAGCCCCCGCAACGGACGATGGCACGGAACACACCGAACAGACTTGAGTCACTGACCTCGCCAGACTGTCCAACGGCCGATTATCGGCCCGGTGTGTAGCTGCCTTAAGACCACTCTACAGATCACGGATTAAGGCAATTACATCTTAAATTAAACAACAGACAATACAGTCATCAATGTGGATAAGCCATTTAAGGTGTGGACACACAGAGCCGATAATCGGCCGTTGGACAGTCTGGCGAGGTCAGTGACTGGAGTCTGTTCGGTGTGTTCCGTGCCATCGTCCGTCGGAGGGGCCGTCGTCCTTCATTTTAGCCGATTATACATGTCAAATCGGTGGGCACTGCCGGCAGTCGGACTCAAATGACCCATCTGATTGGTAGAGTGCTAACCCGGAAACGGGGAGCGGAATGAGCGTGTCTCTCAAAATCTGACGAAAATCTTTTAAACTGACCTTTGTTGATCTGAAATGAAAACAGATTCAGCAACTGCATGGCCTATTTCTCACTTAAAATGTTTTCAGAAACACGTTTCAGTGAACTATTTTAGTACAATATGAGATCGTATTCTGAACGAGCCGCCATGACAGTCTGTCTTTGAATTTCTGGAGAAACCAGACCCATGTGACGCGTTCGTCCAATCAGCTGCCGGTTTTCATTTTTGGGCGACGATACAGATTAGCGCCGCCTGCTGTTATGGAGACGTATTACGTCTCGTCGCTTTGGTATGTTCCGAGGTACTTTTTAGACCAACTCGGGGAGACTGATCAGTCTAACTGCCTTTTCTGCTGACGTTTGGCCATCGGCTCTGTGTGTCCACACCTTTACACGTACATGTACTGTTTTTGACAGACTTTCAACGTATCACCATAGGCGTCGATTTAGGTGGGGATTTTGTCATGAGTCCTTTTGTACCCACCACTTTTTTTGAAAACCTCAAGCTCAATTTAGTTAAAAAAATAAATAAAGTTCATGACACATATAATTCTTGAGCGACAGATGCCAACAAATCCACAAAAATCTCTATCCCCACAGGGAAGGCACAGACACAGCCGTTCTGCTGCTGTGCTGGCTAGACACTTCTTTCCTTTCGTAGCTCCTCTCTCTGAGTCTGATGTCACGTCATGTCATATTGTCAACATGGTACATACATGGATACATGAAGCAGATATAGTGGGTCATATGTCTAATGCTTTTTGAAAACTTGAGGCTTTCTTCTTCATAAAACGTGTTGGACACCATCACATTTTTGTTCATTTACATTAGTAAGCTACAGGACAGCGTCTTTCAAAACATGACCTGCACTTCTGAAAATGCACTTCCGAATGCATCTCTGTCCCCAGCACATTTCAAACCAAACTGACGCCCATGCGTATCACACAATCTTTTTCACCATTGTATACCCAGAGGTTTGTTGTTTTTTTTCCCACTGGAAGGGTGGGGAATCACTGAGTGACAGGCTGAGTGAGTGACTGAGAGAACGGTTTAGGTAGAGACAAGCCTGTAGTAGAAATAGAGTGAGTGACTGACATCCTAACTGTTTTGTATGATGATATGTCTACCTCTTGTCTCTCGTTCTGTGTATGTGTTGTTGTTCTCTCCTACATCTGTTACTCTGTCTAAATATGATTATTCCTACAATATCCATTTATGGCAAGTAGATCTGGTCTCGTTTGGGCCACTAAGGGCCCTATCTTTCACCCGGGCAGCGCAAAGCCCGACGCAAAGCCCAATGCAAGTGTCTTTGCTAGTTTAAGACCGACGCAGTTGTCAATTTCCCGTCCAGCGCCCGCGTCGTTTAAATAGCAAATGCACCTGCGCCCATCTTTGAGCCCATGGGCGTGCTGGTCGTTTAACCCTTGTGTTGTCTTCCCGTTGACCGTGCAAAAATTTTAACTTTTTTTGGTCGTCTTTTTCAAAACTTTTGTTGCTTTTCCCCCCTCGATGTTTTTGTCACTTTTCCCGATGTTTTTGTCAATTTTTTTCTGCGCCTTTTGACGTCTTTGTGGGGTTTTTCCCCCACCATTTTTGAAGCTTTTGCGGACATTTTTGTCACTTTTTTCAACGTTCTTTCATGCAATTTTTTTTTAATGCTATTAAATTGAATCAAACATCCAAATTTAAGAAAGTTGTATTTTACTTGTGAAGAGCGTTGTTAGAACAATCCGCGTTATTTTTCTGAAAATTTGGTTGAAAGAAACCCACTTTTCTGATAAAGATTTCTTTTTTTTTTTTTAAATGGGTCAAATCTGACTCAAGGACAACATAAGGGTTAACTTAAGGGGCCGTGTTCATTTCACGGAATTCTTCCGTGGGCCCATCACGGAATTTTTTGCGATTTCGTGAAACTGCCATAGATTTTGAGTTAAGGGGCCGTGTTCATTTCACGGAATTCTGTGAGATCAGGTTGGTCAACAATTTGCTGAATGACACAAAAGAAATCTCTCTAAAGGAGACACTTCAAACACCACATTGCCTCGCCACTAATGCTCAAAGGTTTTAATCTGGGAAGCGATTCGCAGCTTGAATGGACTGATCTCAGACAGGGAGATGTGAAGTCAGTGTAACAAGAGCGGAGAACAGAGAAAGTGTAGAGGAGGTGAGAGTAAACATCAAAGAAAGGTGAGGAAACTAGACGACAGCGGAGTAAAACAGAAGACAGAAGGCAGTTGAGATCAGCGGAAAGGAGACGAGGAGGTGAGCGCTTGACAGCTGATTCTAACACGTGGCTGTAGGGTAGAAGCCTTGTCCCTTCTCCTCTCCTGCCTCCTACTTTCATCCTTTCCCGTTTTTATCCCCCTCTTCAACAAGTCGTCCTCACCCCCCCCCCCCCCCGAAACACACCTCTTTCTCCACCAGACTGAAATATTGCATATTCAGAATCGTCTTTCACACACATCTTCAACCTCTCAACACCTTTACCATGCCATCTCTACTGAAAAAAAGTTAACTCTGTAACTTGGAATTTAACCTATTTGGCAACGTTGATTCAAAATGTGTTTAGTAGGATAAACCCCTTTAGATGGATCATCTCGTTTTCGAGGGGGTCCCAACATATTACACAATCATTACATAACAGAGGAGTGAAAGAAAATAAAATAAAAATACAATTAGCAATACGACAACGTACATATACGAAGTAAAAAAACAAAACAAACATGAATATGTTCATCAATACATTACAATCACTAAATGGCCAAGATGGCCAATAATAAGTAAACAGTGGAGTGTGAGTGGATTACTAACAACAGTCAAATATAACCATTAGGTGTAAACTGTAGGCATAAGGTTGTTCACTCTCGTCACCAAGTAGTAGTCAGAGACAACAGTGGGAACTGAACTACCCACGACTGTAGTCTGATTTCAATAAACTACAGTCCAGTTGGCTGGTCTGGGATGGTTTAACCCTTGTGTTGTCTTCGTCGGCCATGCAACTTTTAGTTTTTCTGGGTCAAAATTTAAAATTTTAACCGTAAGACAGTTTTCGCTTTTTTTTCCCAAGCTTTTGTTCCTTTTTTTCGAAGTTTTTGTCACTTTTACCGAAGTTCTTTATCACTTTTTACGATGTCTTTGTCGATTTTTTCTGCGCTTTTTAACATTTTTGTTGTTTTTTTTCTGACTTCTTTGTCACTTTTTTCAACGTTCTTTTATCAATTTTCTTCTTCAAATGCTATAAAATTGAATAAAACACCCAAATTCAATGAAAGTAATGAACTGATCATTTATTTTACATGTGAAGAGTGTTGTACGGAACCATCCACGTTATTTTTTTGACAATTTGGTTGAGAGAAACCCCAATTTCTGATATAGAAACCTTTTGAAAATGGGTCAAATTTGCCATCCCATTTAGGAAAACAATAACGGGACGCGGGACAACAATGGGACGGTTGGGTTTAGGAAAAGAACAACGGGTTGGGTTTAGGAAAAGAACAACGGGACGGCTACGGTTGGGTTTAGGAAACGTGACGCGTGGGATAGATCCCCGGTCTCCTGGGTGAAAGTCCTGTGTTGTTTGACCCATCCACACCCCAACCAACCTCCCTATGTGGATTTTCGGGCTTTCATACTACTCGCTAACGTAGTCGCTCCTAATACTACATCATCTTCTCATTGACTTTACATTGGCATTGTTTTCCGTGGTGGCCACACGGAATTTTCACACATTCCGTCCCACCACCACGTAATGCGCTGTTAACGGTTTGTGATCATTTCACGAAATTCTGTGAGATCAGGCTGGGTTGACAGTGGTGGAATTTAACGAAGTACATTTAATCTTTCAAATTTCTCCTCAAATTTATTACAAATGTTGAGGTACTTGTACTTTACTTGAGTATTTTCTTTTCATTCCTCTTTCTACTTCTACTCCAACGGGGATAACGTCCCAATGAATTTCAAAACTCTGCACCAAAATCAAGTATTATTTTTATTCAGAAACTCAACTGTCTGTCATGTAAACCCGAAAATACAAATAGAAAAATCATTAAAATTATGAACTCAAGTGAGGACGGGGGCAGGCTGCAGGACGACTCAATCACCATGAACAGTTTTTAATGTTCTATCAGACTATAACTACTCTATTATAACTACTATTTTCGGGACGTCTGGTCACCCTAACTCCGCTACATTTCAGAGAGAAATATTGTACTTTTTACTCCACTACATTCATCTGACAGCTTTAGTTACTAGTTACTTAGTTATTAGTTATTATAAATTAAACTACCCAACAATACAAGTCCAGCTGAAATGATTAGACCATTAAACACTTAGTTGGTTGACACAACTGTTTGGATCGTTTCCATTTTCTAAAATGGGAGGATTTTTCTGCATTGAGGACTTTTACTTTTAATACTTGAAGTACATTTTCCTGATGATGCTTACATACTTTTACGTAAGTAACATTTTCAATGCAGGACTTTTACTTGTAACAGAGTTTTTCTAAAGTGTGGTATTAGTACTTTTACTTAAGTAAAGGATCTGAATACTTCTTCCACCACTGGTGCTTGATGGACAAATGGCATTTACCCAATTACTGAAAATGAACGGTTTGTGTGTCTGGTACAACACGAATGTGATCAATTCTGGTTTTGCTCAGATGCAAAATCCAGAAAGCTGTCACAGTCCCAACATGTTGTGGTGTTAAGATGTTTACGTTCAGCAGTTTCTCCATCTCGCTCATAACATAAGTAACTCCCGACTGATTTTCAAGTGAGGAGAATGAGCAAAAAAAAAAAAAAAAAAAAAAACAGCTTTAGCACTTTTTTGTGCTTACAAAGCTTGATGAAGAATGGAACGGAGAGAGTGTACAAAAGTGATAATGAGTCCTCTTTTTCAGTGATGAGAAACTCATTTGAAACTGCACAGATTTCTCCTACAAAGAGACACGACAAGACACCAAGGGCTGGATGTTCGCGCTGGCTCCTCAGAATGTGCTTTCACAGCCTCAAAATCATTCCCACAGAGGAAAAAGAAAAAAAGGAAAGTGATTTTCTCCTCCGTCTCTCTGTGGGTAATTCTCGCTGCTGTGTCCGTCCACCGCCGTCTGTCTTCTGCAACTGAATTGTCTTCAATCGTCTCCTGGACGCTCAGATTTACAAAGACACACAAATACAGATGTATGTCTGTTCGTGCAACAGTCAGCAGAGTCACTGAGTCGATTCGATGGATTTTCACAAAGGAATCATATTTGAAATGAAATCTGTCGAGGGCTGCTTGTGGTAAACACTGTCATGTCAGGGAGACAGCAAAGCCCTACAAGGCTTTTCCGCCTAAAGGCTCCACTTAAAGCAAATTATCATTTACCTTTCGACGCTTGCCAGATCATTAGGCAGGGACATTAAAACCAGCCACCACAGCACCAGAGGGGGCCCGAGTGAACCGCTGCCCGGTACATAGCTGTATGGGAGGGTGTGTATGTGTGTGTGTGTGTGTGTGTGTTGGAGTACGTGAAAGGGTGTGTGGGTGCACGCAGAAGTGCTTGTGCGAGTATTTTCAAGAAAGTGTGTGTGTATGTGTGTGTGTGTGTGTGTGTGTGTGTGTGTGTGTGTGTGTGTGTGTGTGTGTGCGTGTGCGTGTGTGCACGGTGACATCAAAGGGGCCAGCAGCCCTGGGTTTAGCCATGTGCCCAGAATCATTTGACACAAGCAGATGCATCATTAAAACACTGCCACACTTGCTGGCCAGGCGAGAGACCAGGCAAGTCTCTCATACTCACGCACATTAGCATTTTTTTTTTTTTTTGCCCCCCCCCCGCCACCCCCCCCATTCTTTCAACACTCTCCCAAATTCCACAAAGACGCGGAAATGCAGAAAGGTTGGCGCTTCCAGGATGGGCCTTTTCTTTTCCATTTTTTTTATATTTTCCCTGTGACTTTCCAGGAGAGCCGTGTGAGTTTCGACAAGCGTGTGCGATTTTGGAGGGGAGTGACATGACCGCGGGGAATCGGATGGGCATGTCAAGCGGTGTGTGTGTGTGTGTGTGTGTGTGTGTGTGTGTGTGTGTGTGCGTATGCGTGTAAGAAAGAGACAGTGCCTGCCCTAGCCATGGCAACCCAGCCCTTCTCATTAAATCAGCCAGTGCAGCTCGTGTCTGGGGTCGATGCTGGCCACATAATGCACACACACAGACACACACACACACACACACACACACACACACACACAATCGCAAACAAACACATGCACGCACACACAGAGAGACAGCGGGGCCTACACTGGGCCAACGTCAGGCCTGTGATGTCTGGCCAGAGGATAGATGTGGACAGACCTTCACCTTCTTCTGCTGCTGCTGCTGCTGTGGAACACACAACAGATGGCTGAAGCACAACCGCCTTTCTCCTTACCCCTTTCTTCTGTTTCTCTTCCCCTCTGCTCTCAAAATTCATCCTTCTTCCCCGATCCATCTGTACTTCCACTCTCACTCCCTATCTGTCCTTCCTGACACTTCCTGGCAACGTAAAAGTGACACAAAGTCTGACATTAACCTAAGAAAGGCAAATGTATTGAGAATATGAGACTATATGACACAGCCCACTACCAGAATTGGACAGCAGTTTGTGTTTTCTTGAATATATCGAAAATCGTTCATCCGATCTAATTCACATTTGAAGGGTGTATTGCTGGGGAGCCCATACACGGTGCAGTGTTGGATTTAGTGCAATTTGGAAACGGGACTGGATTTCCCTGTAATGGCCACAGGAAATTGTGGTTAGAGCCAGAACACAGCTAGAGCATTCCTTCTTTGGGGTCAACCCTATGTTCCCCGGGTCCTATGTTCCCCGGGTCCTAGGTTCCCTGGGTTAGGGTTAGGGTTAGGACAGCCCATAGGCCTACATAGGCCTATTTGCCATGAAATTTGGCAGTAATGGTGGAAAAAGTAACAGACCGGGGAACATAGGACCCTTTTTTTGAAAAAGGGACCTATGTTCCCCAGTCTCATACAAAGAGGGGAACATAGGACCCAGGGAACATAGGAGCAGAAAGCTAAGGCTTCAGTCTTTCGTGTCGTGATGACGCTGTCACATTACGTGGCGTCTGGTGCAAACACCATTCTATTGTAGATGAAACTATCAAATCACCTTTACACTCTGCTCATGTAAATGAGCGTATCTCAAAAACAAAAAAATTGATGTAGTTCAAATAACTTCGCGACTGGGTTTTTTGGGGGTCTTGGCCCATGGGTCTTATCGTTCATGACGTCTATTTCTCTGAGACTAAGCGACTAAAGTTACCATGGCAGCTACCAGCAAAAGGGTGGAGTAAACATGCTGCCTCCTGTTTGTGCCCAGTATACGAGAATGTTGATATGTGAGATATGTGGTTTGGGAGTGTTACTTTAAACGGAGATTAGTTTTTCTACTGAAGCTAAAAACTAGGGATGCACCAAATCCAGATTTTTGGGATTCGGCCGAATAACGAATCCACTGGTTAAGATTCTGCCGAATCCGAAACCGAATACCGAATCCTACTCCCATCCTCAGTCCATTAACACAGTAAATACATTAATGAAGTAAACAATGTCCACAGCATTCCTTCATGCACAACTCGTAATCATTTGGATGTTTCATACGCAAATGTTTTAACAGCGGCGATGTTGTGTATTGTTTAGGGTCCTTGCCACCACGAGACAAATCGGCATTGCAAATTGAACATGTAGCTGGACTTGAATGGCCTTCTTTTGACTGAAAGTACAACCAAACAACAAAAAAATTCTAAGGTTTGGCAGAAACCGAAACCCGTCAAAAAGCCCAATATTCGGCCGAATCCTGGATTCGGTGCATCCCTGCTAAAAACAGTTGTTGCACGGAGTTTGCTTTTGGCTCAAAAACTCCCCTTAAAAACCAAAACGTAGCAATGTAAATGTAGCCATAGACTATTGCCTGGGTAATCTGCAGAGCTGTCAGTGATATCTACCATAGTTGATCAGATAAAGACAAGAACGCCACCTATAGACACTTTCTTTTTGGTCCAGTTATTCCTAAAACCTGCTTTACCTGCTTTACCTGGTTACACATTGTTTGTTTTTTTTAATCATGAATTCTGGAAAATGTATCTTTATCAAATTGTAAAAGACTTGCAATCTTTCTTAGCTGATGTACTAATGCACAGTAATAAATAACCTGAAATCCTTCAAATATCATTATGTTGCTTTGAAGCCTCTAACTCTAGTAAGAACACTGTTTTTAATTGTGGATTTACAAATGTACTTCCGCTAGTACATGAGTACATTAAATTAGTTTGAAGCTGAACATGTTTTGCTGACATGAAGCAATGTTAGTTCACCACTCCGTTTTTCACAGGATAGCCTATATCTTTAACATGTTATGTACATATTACTCAATGTAAGAAAAACAATGAGTATATTGAATGTGTAATGTCGTTCAATGGAACCTCATTAAAAAATAAACACTGGAGTTGTTATATTGGGTTGAAGCTAAATTCTGGGTAGGCCTGCGAAATAAATGTCCGTGAACTTCTCATTCTTAAAAAAAAAAAAAAAAAAAAAAACTTAATTTTGGGTAAAAATGCATTGTAGCTTGAGATTGTAGAAGGTATAATATTACCAAGTAGTTGTAAGTTGTATTAGTAATGAGTTATATTACTGCGTCACAGCTAAAAGGAATGCATTATTGTAATTGCATTACTTTTGTAACGCATTACTCCCAATACTGTTAAATTATAATGAAGAGTGTCTCCCTCTCACAAACACACACAAACCAAACACTGAGTTAAGAAGAGGCACAAGACATCTTAGAGTCAACATTTTGCTGTTCCAGTCTGTGCGATTTCCAGAGAGGAAGAGGATGTTTGGTCTTGCGTCTCATGTCTGCTGTCTAAGGAACTATAAATACACAGCTAGACACTTCCAGGTGAAAGGACGGGGCAATGCAAACACACAAACACAGCTAGCCAGATAGATGGAGTATGGGAGAGGGAGAGAGGGAGGGAGGGGTAAAGCAGCCAAATAAAAATCTATTGAGCTTAACAATGGTGTTATAAAAACGTACAGAGGTAGTGTTTAACAATGTGGTAGGAAGAGATGGGGGTAAATACCTCTGGGAACGATGGCGCTTGGCTCAGCATCAAAGCCCTGGCAAGCACACAGCATTGTCTTTAAATTCACACCATTGTCTCATTTAAACACACACACACACACACACACACACCTACTGTATATACATCTATGATGATGTAAAGGGATATTTTTGGGGCTAAAACCCTTTTTGTTTGGTAACTCTGAATTCCGAGTCAGAGATGCCTCTATAAAGCAAGAGAATAAGCTACTGAAGAGCAGGGCTGGTATTAGGCATGTGTAAAATATCAAAAGAGGGTATTAAGTTTAGCGCAGATTGTCTATGCAATTAGATGTTGTGCAATTAGCTTGTGTTTACTCTGTTTACATTCGACCAGCTAGCCAAGGCTAGCAGAGTCGGCAAGAGGTTAGCAGAGTCGGCAGGAGAGTGGCAACTGGATTTCCCGATCCTGATAAGGGACTCATAGCCAAATAGAGGGCTGGGCAAAATATCGATATTATATCGATATCGTGATATGAGACTAGATATCGTCTTAGATTTTGGATATCGTAATATCGTGATATGACATAAGTGTTGTCTTTTCCTGGTTTTAAAGGCTGCATTACAGTAAAATTATGTACTTTTCTGAACTTACCAGACTGTTGTATTATTTGCCTTTTCCCCACTTAGACATTATATACTCATTACTGATGATTATTTATCTAAGTGTGAAGATATTTTGTTAAAGCACCAATTGTCAACCCTAGAATATCCCCGCAATATCAATATCGAGGTATTTGGTCAAGAATATCGTGATATCTGATTTTCTCCCTATCGCCCATCCCTAGCCAAATACCATCAACGTCCAACGTCTACCACATAAAGCACAACTAATATTAGTAAAATAGACAATTCAGCATACACTTTGCGGAGCTGACAGAGAGGCGACTGGAGAGGTGCGCAGCTTCTAGAAAGCAGAATAGAAGTCTTTATGGCACTTTATATTTAACTCACAAATATGAGAGTGGCATCAATCTTGGCAAGAAAGTAAAGTATTTCCCCATTTCTTCACTATTCCGTCAAAGGAATCCGCGGGAGTTTACAGTATGTTGAGACCTTGAACAGAATATTCAGGTCCAACGTTGAGGGAAAATGCTCCACAAACATGCAGGTGAGCCCCTGCAAAGTGACATCCAGTTCATACAGTAAGTAGTCACAAAGAATACAGGACATGGTCCCAAAAGCCTTAATGGAAGAGGATTATATTCCAACACCCACAGCACCCTCACTTCTGTGATCCTGCAGCTGACTTATCATCAGACTTTGCAGAGATGAGCTTCCAGCTGAAATAAAATTGATAAGTACACAAATATCCCTCGCATAACAAGACATTTGGCAGTAAATAAGACACATGAATATTTTCTCTCAGCCATTTTGCAAACCATACAGAAAATGCTCACAACATACTTGCCACGAACCCTTCAATAGGACCAGCAATAAAGTGCAGATTTATGGCAAATGTTTTCATCGTTTTGCCTCTATCGGTGCCCCTGCTTCAAAATTAATTATTGATTAATCACTTTGCTTTTTAAGCAAAAATGCAGACCAGCAATATCAAACTATCACAAAAAAATGATTATGCCCCCAAATCGCATATATCTGGCTCATTCATTACTTTGTATTGACAAGGACCAAGTTGCTAATCGCCACAGCAAAAGAAATAAGAGCCGTCAGCATTTCCGTTGATCGGGCCAAACCAGATATATACACAACAGGATGTAAGTTAACGGATTGATCAGAGCAGGAGGCAGGCATGGCGAGGCTAACCATGCAGAGGAAGGTGCATGTGCATAATCATCACTTTGCTTTAGTCTTAAGTCTACAGCGAAACAGCACTGAGACATGATGACACAGATACGCTGTGAGCGTGTGTGCGTGGGCTTGTGCATGTGTGCCTACATGTTGAAGCTGCAGCTCGGTTGCCAGCGCAGGCGGCCAGCAGTTAAAGGTCAAGGCAAAGTTTAGATGGCGTGTACCAGGGGCCTTAAGATATTCATAGCCAGCATTTTAGCCCGGAACATAATGAGATGGAACTGGTAAATATTTGCTGATGGCCTGAAAATTCCAACCATGCTGGGAACCTATTTTGAATACAAAAGATGTCAGGGGAGGATGATAAGTGAGGAGAGGGGGGGGCACCTGATAGCTAATTAGTACATTTGCTCAAATAATTAGAATGAGCGCTCATGGCTGATATCACACAGGAGAGTGGTGTGTGTAGCATTCTGAATGGGGGAATCTGCATTTCATAGGCTGCTGGTCGCTTATAATCCCGCCTCTGGGGGGTGCTTTTAATGGACATATTTACCTTTGCTGCATATTGGTTATCTGTGATTAAGATTGGCAGGTTGATGCACCAATGACTTTGCACTTCCTAACCCCCTGTCACAAACACCCCAAAATCTCCACCTGAATCTGCTCCAAAATTCCTACAGCTGCTCGAAAAAGGGATGTTTAGTGGAAGTGAATGGGGGTAAAAGAAAATATGAAATTACACTATGTATAATTTTCCACCCCTCCCACCACCACCAGCAGGGCTGAAAGAGAGAGGTCCACATGTCTTTTAACAGTGTCTGGAGACACACACATTACGCTGTGCAAATAGATACTCTGTCTCATTATCCTGTCCTTTAAGGAAAGGCCCAACATGGCTATTTGCGGTGCCCCTATTATTATTACCCCTTCACTTCTAATACAAATACGGACAGGCAGGAAATAGAGGGAGACGGAGACGTGAGCACAGACGGAAGGGAAAAGAGGATTTAAGAGGGAGAAGGAGAAGAAACAGAGGCACTTCATTTGCCAAGTGCACAGGATGAATGTGCAGGGGTTTGTACAGCCATATCTAGGCCTGACATCTTTACAGCCAATACAGATACATGATAGAACAACTGGGCCTCACAATATTATAAAAATAGTGGAAGAGGTTTTCTCAGACCCCATAAATGTAGAGGTCAGGGTAGTGATTCAGTTTCTGGCTCAAAGACGAAGCTGCTGGGCAACATCAGGATTGTGAAGAGAATAGTTTTTTTATTTTATTCCGTTAATATAACATAAACCTCACATAGTAGAAGAACATTGGAATAGGAGTTTAACGCTTAATGGCAAGCTCAAGTCAAGTTAAAGGCACACTAAAACTGCATTCAGTCCAGATTTCACTGCTGTTCACTGCTGTTTAGGGTACCGTTTGAATTTGACTCATTGTTTTGACTCCGCACTAACTGTGTGGAAAGGATTTTCCACCATGATGGAACACTGGAATTTTGATTGGATATCGGAAAGGAACACTCTTGTCTGTTGCAGTACTTAGTTTATTTTTTAACCCTCCTGTTGTCCTCGGGTCAAATTTGACCCATTTTAAAAGTTTCTATATTAGAAATTTGGGTTTCTTTCAACAAAATTGTCAAAAAAAAAAGTAACGTGGATGGTTCCTACAATGCTCTTCACAAGTAAAAATAAATGATTAGTTCACTACTTTCATTGAATTTGGGTGTTTTATTCAATTTTATAGCATTTGGAGAAAAAAATTGGTAAAAGACAAAAAAATATGACAATAATTGGAAAAAAGAGCGACAAAAATGTCAGGAAAAGCGACAGTGTCGAAAATGACGATGCAAAGGTTGGAAAAAAAAGTTTTCATTTTACATTTTGACCCAAAAAAACTAAAAGTTGAATGGTCGACGGGAAGACCACACCAGGGTTAATTGAAATTGCCAAAATTTGAACCTCAGATGGCAGCATGAATTTTCTTGACAGCAGGTCTGACAATCCCCCACTCTAGCCTCCTTGTTTTACTACTGAGATTAAAATATCTAATCAGTTCAAGTCCCCGTACCGACCAAGTACAGAGTGTGGACTGGTAGCTGGAGAGGTGCCAGTTCACCTCCTGGGCACTGCCAAGGTTCCTTTGAGCAAGGCACCGAACCCGGGCTGTCAGGAAGCTCAACACCTTTCTTATCTTTTATATTATACTCGTCGTACGTGTCCTTATTGCACCGGGGGTCGAAGAGAAACGTATTTTCAATTGCTCTGTATGTCTGGCACATATTGCAGAATTGACAAAGTTGACTTGACTTGACTTGAACTCCCCAACTGGTCGGGGCAGCCCCCTCACTCTGAAATCTCTTCATTTGTGCATGTGCAGTGCTGTACATACAGTGCATGCACTGCATTGGTTCTGTGCATGTACGTATTTGGAGCATGTGTGTAATGTGTCCAACTGTAACAGAATGAAAACAATTAATTTCTCCTTGCAGGATTAATAAAGTGTCTTCTTTTTCTTCTTTACATATATTTCTTTAGTGGCATTTTACAGGTTAACCCTCACTCTGAAAAGTTCTGCTGTGTGTGTATATATATATATATATATATATATATATATACATACATACATACTAGGGATGTCCAGATCCGATCACGTGATCGGAAATCGGGCCCGATCACGTGGTTTCAGACTCGATCGGAATCGGACGTTACCTCCCGATCAGGACTCGGATATGTATGTATATATATTCTCATTATTTTTTAACACATCTATAGTTATGCGGTGGCACAGAGTTAGACCCTTTTGACTCCACACAGAAACAGCAACGCGTGCGGCATGACATCACTTTGTTGCAGAGACGCTATTCGTTAAATGCCGGCAAAGTAGAACACGGAAGCAGCTTGAAGCGGAAAGCGTGAGTATGTCTGCGGTCTGGAGGTATTATAAAGTTGAATTATTATAGAAGTATCGGATCGGGACTCGGTATCGGTAGATGCTCAAAATCAAATGACTCGGACTCGAAGGCAAAAAAACCTGATCGGGACATCCCTAATATATACTATACTAGTGTATACTCCCTATATACACTATATATATATTTAAATGTATACAGTATATAGAATCAAAATAAATGAGCAGGATTAGGAGTAAAGAATGTGATCGGTACATCCCTACTTTTGACTGAGCTCTTTCACTACCCAAACAGTTACTTCATACAAAGACTCTGGCTCAGTGGCCTCCTGAAGCGCTGGGCCCCTGAGCCTGTGCCTGCTTAACCCATTCACTAATCCGGACGCCAAATACCAGCCTGAGTTGCATGTGCATCTGTAAATCTTAAAAACTGTTTCATGTGGGAAGTACAGCAACGGCTCCTTCTGCTGCTGCTGCAAACTCTGGCCTCAAAAAACATACATTCAAACACATTTCATCCAGAGGATTAAAGCTCTTCTGGGAGCAGATGGTGATCCTACTACATCTTAGAAGGTAACTGTATACACCACATACTGTATATTATTATTATTCTGTGTTTCAGTTATTTTGTTCGCACCTTCTTAACACAGAAAATCGGAAAGCTGGAAGCTGAGAAAGACAGATGAACAGTGGAGAGAAATATTGTATTTTTTACTCCCCTACATTCGACAGCTTCAGTTACTAGTTACTTTACTAATTAAGATTAGGTATTCGATAAGTTTTGCAAACAAAATATATGTAGTTTATAAAATATGTTTTTATTAAAAATTAAACTACCCAACGATATAACGGCCTACAAGTCCAGCTGAGATGATTAGACCATTAAATACACAACTGTTTGGATCGTTTCCAGTTTCTAAAATGTCAGGCTGTTTCTGCATTGAGTACTTTTACTTGTAATACTTGAAGTACATTTTCCTGATGATACTTACATACTTTTACTTAAGTAACATTTTCAATGCAGGATTTTTTACTTGTAACAGAGAATTTTTTACCGTATGGTATTAGTACTTTTACTTAAGTAAAGGATCTGAATACTTCTTCCACCGCTGCAGATGAATGAGGTCTTGCATGGCAAATCTAAATGTTATGGAGAAGAGCAACATAACTGAGGTGAGAGGATGAGGAAGAGAGAGAGAGAGAGAGAGAGAGAGAGAGAGAGAGAGAGAGAGAGAGAGAGAGAGAGAGAAAAGAGAGGAGCAGGAGGAAGAGGAGGGTGCATTTACAGGACTAAGTGGGAGTGCTGTATGAAAGGCTTCTTATTGGGTTACTGTAACTTAGACCTGGAAAGTTTTGCAACGTCCTCTGCGAGTCTAGCTTCTAAAGTCTTCATCACTTTGTACGAGTCATCACGCGCTATTCTGTCTAGCTCTTCTCATCCGGCCAAGAAGGGAGCAAAAAAGTAGGAGGAGGAGGAGGAGGAGGATATGGGGAGTCAACATAACTGAAATAGAAATCTGAATTGGAAGCAAAGGATACAGATCAAAATGTAATCCCTCTTATGGAGAGAGAGAGAGAGAGAGAGAGAGAGAGAGAGAGAGAGAGAGAGAGAGAGAGAGAGAGAGAGAGAGAGAGAGGGAGAGAGACAGAGATAGAGAGTGGGGGAGATTATGTGATACTGTGATACTTTACCCTATCTTAACAATTAGTTTCCTACAGGTTCCGGCCCATTCCGAAATCACATTGAGCAACTTCTCTAACAGGGTCAAGGAAAAGATGATTTAAGCCTCTACTATATTTACGTGCAGGGCTACAACAGCATGCCGCAATTTGTCTCTGTCTCGCTGTGTTTTAGCAACATCTGGCGCCCAGAGATTTAGGTTAGACAGGTAATTAGTGGCACATATTTGTCCGAAAGACAGGTGTATTTTCATTTAAGAAACACTCCATCACTCCTCCGGATGGGAGCCTGTTTGTTACACTCCGTCTGAAGGATGCACACAAGCTCTGCAGCCCCCGCAACAGACGCAGAACACATCTATAGGGGTTTCTTAATTTTATTTGTCATTTCAATGTTTTAAGATTGAATAATGGCAGAGACACTTAAAAAGCAATATCCCCATGGGTGTAAAGCCCTGCTTTCATTATACAACCCGTGCGTGATTTGCAAGGTTTTGGCACAGACTATCCCAAAATGTTTTTCTGCTTAAGTATGAGGCATTACTCTATGTTAACAACTTCACACAGGATTAAATGTCTAATATCAATGTCCCATCTAAAAACATATTTTTCTCCATCTCTAAATACTTTCACTTTCACTCTTTCTGCGTCACAATAACCCCTCTTTCTTTTTCCCCCAGCAACCATACTCAACCCCCGCGTTTAGGAAGATAAAATATGGAATTTGAAAATGTTTTTTTATAATACCTTTCAAATTGGATAAACTAAAAACTGAATGCATGTCTGCTGTATCCCTCTCTTCTCTGCTCCGTCACCAGAACGTTCTCTCCCCGTGTGTTTCTTCCCGCTCTTTAACTTTCTTCCTCCCCTCGCCAGACGAGGCTGTATGGTCTTTTTTAAAGTGGAAATGCACTTCATCATGGTCACTCGGCTCACGGTTCTAATAAATCAAGGGCCCGCCGCCATTGCTGTTCCTCTCTGGAAAACAAACTGCCCCTGGATGGATCTCCTCAGCTGCTCCTAATGGAGGTCACATTCACAGAGACACATTTACCCACACGCCTGTAAAAAAAAAGAAAAAAAAAAAAAAAAAAAAAAAAAGAGTAGCACACACAAACACACTCTAATGCTGTCCTGACTGAAAGCAATGCCGTTGCATCTAAGTGTGAAGTAGAGGAAGTGTCCCGACACACACTAAGACTTTAAGACACATTGGCGTGATTGAGTAGCACTAATAAAAGCATCAGTTATTAATGTTACAGGCTTGGTTGGGTAAAAAAAAAAAGCTCGATTCATACATTGTGAACTACATTATGGTTGTCCTCTGTATGTTCTACAGCTAGCTGTCATGAAGTATACCTGTGTGTGAGCACGCAGAAGCTCCATGTATGCCCTATGCAAACTTTTATGAAACATACGCGCATGCATTAACTACCATGAAAGCTCATATTCACTTTTACTTGCACGGTTTGTTTTACTGAGACCTATTTGTGGTGTACACACCCTTGAATAAAACCAGTTCTTCATCTAATTCTTTCAAAGTCTTGCCTTAAGAAAAATTTAACTAGAGCTGAAGCTATCATCGTTATGAAAATATTCTCAACAATTGATGAATCGATTGGTGTATAAAATGTTTCTTTTATACATGTGGCCATTGAGAAGCTTTAATTTACTTCACTAACTTGCTTGCCTTTGCTTATGTATCCTTGCTAGATATGTATGCATTTACTGTGTAATCGTCTAATGTTTTTAGCTTGTTTGTTTAGCTTCTGGTTCAGTGTCGTAGGTGTACCTTGTTTTCATTTGTGGTGTGGCATTTTTCTGTATTTAGTTTCCGTTGTGAATATTTT